>NW_027186376.1:441295-466824 GCF_028583685.1 Petaurus breviceps papuanus | reverse complement strand
ACACACACACACACACACACACACACACACACACACATATACGCACACAGAGTCACTTACTCCCTCAGCCCACCCCTCCTCAATTCTCCAGAAACAGCTACAAGACTGCAGACCCAAGGAAGCTTGGGCCTGATTTAGTACGGAAGATAAGGTGGGACCTGGAGAGGCCAGGTTTCCCCTTTACCTCTACATCCCTGGCCTTCTCCCCCTCCCGCCCAGCAGAGGCCTTCCACAGCCATCTCCCCCCCCCCCAGACTGCTGCAGGCTTGGCACACATGCCCATCCAGTGTCCTGGGGGGGCTCAGGGGGGAGGGTGCCAAGCAGATGGGTTTCTTGCTGCATCAACCAGCAATTTGGTGGGGGAGGGAGCCAGAGGGAGGAGATGGGGAAGGGCTAAAGGCAGAGAAATCTTTCCCCCATCCCCCACTGCATGCTCCAGGCCCTTTTCTCAGCTCAGTCCCAGGGTCTGCACAGAGGCCCCAGTCACAGACAGTCTAGCCTGGCTCTTGGGGAGGGGGGCTCTTGCTAAGGAACTGATCTCTGCTAAGGAACTGAAGGCTTCTCTCCCCATTTCCACTTATGATGTGGAGGGGGAGATTGGGAGGGGGGGTCCTCAGCTATTGTAAGAGCTGAGGGGGATGGAAATTGTAGTCTGACTTGAAGTGGATGATTCCTCACCCCATGGCCCCCTCACCATCCAACACCTGAGAGAGAAATCACACTTCCCCCTCCCTATACCCCAGCACCCCTAACCCTCAGCCCAGGTGAGGAAGGGCAAGGGGGACAGACTTGGGGAGGGTCAGGACTCGGTAGGGGGCTTCTCGATGTGGTGTAGGAAGGTAAGAAAGACAGAAGAGGTAGGGAGCTTCCAGGAGGGATGTTTAAGGGGGAGAGGGGGATGAAAGGCCTAGGAGGCCCAGAGGAGATAGAGAAGGGAGATCAGGGTCCGAGGGTTTGAAGGGAGGATGGGGGAGGGGAGAGGGGTTCACGTGGAGGAGAGGGGAGGCTGAAGGTGGGGTTTGGAAGGCCTAGAAGGCTCTGGAGAGGAGCTGAGGATGCGGCGTCCGTGCGCCCTGGCCGGGGTAGGGGGGGGGGGGCGAGGGGGGGAGCTGGGACGCTGCCGCCTGGCACTCACCCATCGCCCACCGGCTCTCAGCAGCTGCAGCGGCGGCCGTGGAGGAGGCGGCGGCTCCTGGGCGCCCCGGGCCCCAGGCGGGGAGATGCTGAGACCCGGAGCCGCAGCAGCCTCTCCTCGCCCCACCATGGCCGGCTCCGGCGGCGGCGGCGGCCGCCCCCTGGCATCTCGGGGCTGCCCCCTCCCGGGGAGCCCGGCAGTGGCTCCCACACCGACCCTCGGACGGAGCGACCCCTCCGCCCTGGCTGGGGACCCAGACAAGGTGGGGAGGGGGCGGAACCGAGAGCAAGGCAGAACAAGGAGCCGGAGGAAAGAAAAGAGAGAGAAGGAGGGAGGCTGCCCCGGGATGGAGGGAGGCTGCCCAGGGATGGAGAAAACGGGCCCCGCGGCACCGGCCGCGATCTCCGACATAAATAGATGGGAGCCTCCCGTTGGAGCTCAGCCCTCCGGTCCTGCCCTCCCCCACCTCCTCTCTTCTCTCCTCCCTGACTCCCTCCCCCTTTTCTCCTCCTCCTCCTCCTTCTGCCCCCAGAGCCGCTCGGGCGCAATCTGCAAGCTGGACGCCCCCGGAGCGGGGACTTAAGGCGCCTCCTCTCCTTCCCTGCCTTCCTCCTTTCTTCCCCGCCTGCCTGGGCTGGGGGCCGCACGGGCCCCCGCTCCCGGCAGCCCTCCTCTGGAGCGCCTGGCGCGCGTCCGAGTGCGGGTGCGGGTGCGGGTGCGCGGCGAGGGAGGGAGGGAGGGACGGATGGGGGGAGCCGGCTGGCGAGCGCGCGGGCGGTGGGGGGGGGGGGGAAAGGCACGCCTCTCCCAGTCGGTTCTCAGTCTCCAAGCTAAGCCCTCACTCCCGCCGACCCCATTCACCCGCCTCTTCTCTCTCCCCCCCACCCCCATGCTCCATGCCAGCTCCGCCCCCTGGCCCGGCCTTGGGGGTGTGCGCAGGTATCTCTTGCCTCCGGCTCCAATCCAGTCCAGCCCCCCCTATGGAGCCTCCCCCCTGCTCCAGCCCCCTTGTAGCTAGAGGGGAAACGGAGCACGTTCCCTTTCCCTTTCTCCCTTTCCCACTTGTCTCTCCTTCCCATTTCTTTCCCTTCCCTCCTACTCTACTCCCCCCCCCCCCCCCGCCACTCTCCCTGAGTGGAGGGCATACAAAGGAATGCCTTGTGAGGAAAAGGGAAGGGGGGACAGAGGGTCAGGGTAGGGGGCTCGGCGAGAGAAGAACGAGGCTAAAGAGACTGGTGGAAGAGGGGTGGGCGTGGGGGAGGGTCTGCCCTAGGTAACCAGTGGGACCCCGCCTGGCCCCAGGTCCGCCCAGGGAAGAGGGAGCACTCTTTGGGGACGATCCGGACCCCTCCCTCCAACCCCGCCTCCAGGATGAGGGGCGAGGGGGTGGGGTGCGGGGAGGAAGCCGTAGAAAGCCGGGCAGGGGTCGCCTTCCCTGCTCTGAAGCCCTGTGCTTGCAGTAACTTGGTTGGTTCCGTTGTTGCCTTTGCTTGGGGGCGGGGGGCCAGTGGAGAGGAAGAGCTGGACCGCGGTCTGCCTTCTGCGTGCGCCCTTAGGCGCAAATCAGCTGGACAAATGTTACTAGGCGCTTGCTAATGTGTGAGGCTAAGTGCTAGGGTTAGGGTAGTGTTGCGGCTAGAGCGCTGGGTTTTGGAGTCGCGGGCCCTGGGTTCGCATTTCAGCTCTGGTCTCTATGCCTTGTTGGGCAAGTCAAGTCATTTATACGAAATGAAAGGGTCGGGCCAGATAAAATCAATAAGTCTTTCCACTTAAGAGCGGTGCGCCGTGGGCATAACCACTGCCCTTCTCTGCCCTCAGGAATTGCGGACTGTGTTTGGAACTGGCTCAGTGTTCTGAGATTCTGCCCTTAGGACCGACAGGGAAGGGAGGAGGAGGGAAGGAGGCTTTGGGGAGTAAGGCACGAGAACTGGGGAGTGGGGCATAGCCGGCAGCCTGAGGCTGAGCAGAAAGGTCCAACTGGCGGCGCTGCTTGGTCTAACCCCACCTCGTGGGATGGACCTCAAAGCATTTATTGAGTGCTTTCTGTTTGCGGAGTGCCCGTGGTAGCCTCGAGCACAGAAATCGAAAATCAAGCCCGCTTTGGCTTTTAAGGAGCACACATCCTAATTGGGAGAGAAAATGGGGAGAGAGCTAGAAAAGCCGGTTCACCCCCACTCCCCCTTAGTTTACAGATGAGGGGGCTAGGACACAAAGTGAAAGACGTGCCCAAGGTCACATGTCAGAAGTGGCAAAGCCAGGATCTGAACCCAGACCAGCTTGACTCCAAATCTAATACTCCAGGCACTCTTGAGCCATTTCCCCTTCCCTAAACTATACTCCATCCTCTTTTCCTCCCAGGCTTTAGGGTTAACATCCCCTTGCAGTGTGTAAGAGCAAATTCAAATCGTTTCTCCATCCCCCCCTACCCCCCCCCAAAAAAATCCAGACTTTCTTGTCTTACTGTTCCCAGCATAGGACACTCAATCTCCCTTCTTCCATGCCTTTGCACTGGCTGTTTCCCCCATCCCTGGAATGCACTTCCCCTCTTAGCATCCCTGATCTCCTTCAAGGCTCAAGACACCATCATAAGCACTCTCTCCTGATTTCTCCCTTCCCCCCATTCATTTTGCCTATAGATTATTTTATATTTTTCTTTATATTTTTCTCTTACATGTTCTCCTCTCTTAGAATGTAAATGCCTTGTGGGCAAGGACTGTTTCACCTTCGTCTTTATATCTCCAATACCAAGCACAGTGCCTGCCATATAGTAGGAGCTGAAGGAAAGCTTATCGATTAAATAACTGGTTTCCCCATTTCTAGACATCCCACGACTCATTCCTGTATCTCTCAACGGCACCACGGTTCTCCTTGGTGGCCCAGGTTCAAGAGCCACACTCATGTTCATCTCCTCCTCCCTCCTCACCAAATCCTTTCTTCTTCTCCACCCAACAAACAAGTACATACTGACTCACTAATTTCTAGCTGTTCTTCCTTCTTACTATTCCATGAAATGTCTCTTCAGCCCCCTGTGGAGGACATCTGGGAAGACCCGGGCATGAGCATCTCTCCCACGGAACAGGCGGGTGAGGATGAGCTGTCCTCTGCCTGATTGGAGGAATGTAGGAAACCCACAATGGTGAGTTCATATCAATCTATTCAAGATAGGTTTTCCTTTCCGTTCCCACAGCTGCCATCCTAGGGCAGGCCCTGGTTGCCTCTCCCCTGCACTTCTGCAGAAGCCCCATAGGACCACATAGCTGATGCTGAAAGGGACCTCAGAGTCTATCCATCCCACCCCTCGAATTTTAGAGGGCAAACAGACTCAGAGGTCTTGAAAAACTTGCCTCAAGAGGTAGCATGCTCTCTCTACCTATTAGAATGGAGTCCTCTAGGACAGGGATTTTCCCATTGTTATCTTTGTCCCCAGTATAATGCTTTATACATGGTAGGTACTTAATAAATGCTTACTGATTGCTTGATGGATGCATTTATTTTAAATGTACTTTGTATCCACGTTTATAGGTCTCTGTTGTCTTAATAGCAATGGAAGTTCATTGAGCTCTGGGGTTGATTTCTATTGTTGTGCCCTCCCAATGCCTAGCACAGTGCCTGGTACAGAGGTGGTTGTTATTTGTACATTCTGGAAGAGGACTAATGACATCAGGAAGGTGATGTCATAACTTGCAAGTGAATTGGATTTAAGTGAGGGAGGCCTGTGTAAAGTCACCAGCCTCACTCTCTCCCCTGGAGCCATCTGGGTCCAGTGGCAAGATAGAGATCAGAAAGACTGGAGATGGCTCCAGATGTCGTAAGGGACCTTGCCTTGTAAAGGTAATCAACCATGACAGACTTAGTGACTCTGATCAATACAATGATCCACCACAACTTCAGGTGATTCATAATGTAAAATGCTATCTACCTCCAGGTTGAGAATTGATGGACTGAGAGCATTGACTAAAGCATATTTGTACTTTTTTTTCCCAGCACCTAGCTAATGTGGAAATATGTTTTGTCTGACTTCATATGTATGTGGAATATTATATTTCTTGCATATAATGGGTGGGGCCATAGGGAAGAGATGTTAGACCTGAAAATGAAAATAAAAAATATTTTTAAAAGAAAGAAAAAGAAAATGGAAGTCACAGCCAGATCCTACGATCTGGGGTTCTTTGTGTCATGGAATTTCTTTTACAGTCTGTTAAGTACATTGACCTCTTCTCAGAATCATGTTTTGTTGTTGTTGCTGCTGCTTTTTGGAGGGCAATTGGGGTTAAATTACTTGCCCAAGGTCACACAGCTAGTTTTTGTGTTAGGTGTCTGAGGCTGGATTTGAACTCAGGTCCTCCTGACTCCAGGGCTGGTGCTCTATTCACTGCGCCACCTAGCCGCCCCAGAACTATGTTTTTAAATGCATAGGATGACAAAGGAGACCAATGATATTAAAATACAGTTATCAAATGCATTTTTAGAAAACAAGCTCATGACTCCAGGTTAGAACACAGAATAGTCATGTCAAAGCTGGGAAGGTCTTTAGAACATAGAATATCAGAGCACTGGGTCCAATCCCCTAATTTTACATTGGGCAAACAGAAGCTGGGGCGGGCAGGAAGGGAAAGGAGGCAACAGACTCAAAGAGAATAAAATATGGGTCCTACCCACATTTTCAGTCTTAATTTAAAATCACTCCAAATAGTGAATTGTCCATTCCAGACAAACTCCCTCCTCAGCCTGTTCTGCAAGAAGGGCATTCTCTCTCCAGCCTCAGCCTTCCCACACATGGCTCCTCAGGTTTGGAATCCCTCCCTTCTCAGAATATCACCAGTTTCCTTCAAAGCTCAGCTCCAGAAGCCTTTCCTGATCCTCCCCCTGACTCTACCGTGCCCTGCCTTACCCTACCCACCCTAGGTCCCTAGGTGAAGTGAAGTACTTGTATGTTTTCTCTCTCCTCTCTCTCTCTCTCTCTCTCTCTCTCTCTCTTTTTCTGTCTCTGTCTCTCCCTCTCTCTGTCTCTCTCTCCCTCTCTTTGTCTCTCTCTCTTTCTCCTCTCAAAATTACTTTGTATATATTTGCTTATCAAATGAAATCTCAGATGTATGCCGACAGCTTTGCAAACCTCAAAAGTGAGTTCTTGTTATTAGTGTCCAAGTCATATCCTTCCATCCTCAGGAGAATTGTAGGTTCCTAGATTTAGAGCTGAGAGACCCACAAAAGTCATCAAGTCCAACGGGCTCATTTTACAGATGAGGAAACTGAGATCCAGAGAGAGGTGACTTGCCCAAGGTCACATGAACAGTGACAGATCTGGGATTTGAAACCAAGTCCTCAGCACCTTCCCATTTATTCACCATAGAAAGTAAATTCCTTGACGAGAGAGAGGGCTTCGAGTTTTTTCCATCTCTGCCTCAGTCTCCCCAGCTCCCAGCACCTGGAATCTTAGATTGGCTGATAGGCTCCCAGCCAGTCCCTGGAGGCGGGGACTCTGAGCTCCTGACCTCCCCAGGCAATGAAGACCTTTCTGTTTTTTCCTCTGTGAAATCTCGGCTGTCTAGGGGCGGGTTGAATTGTCTGCATATCCCCAGGCTCTGGGGCTGGAGTTTGCTTCTGGCAGAGAAATCAGCCTGAACAAAAGCCACAATACCCTGACTGTCCTTCTGAATGGGGCTCTCACAGATAAAATTTCACTTTTGACTCCCAGCATGTCCTAGCAAATGCTCTGGCTGGGTTCCCAATGGCCTCTTTCCTCCCTATCTCCCCACCCCTGTCTACTTCCTTGACAGAGAAATGTTCAGGGGAGGGAAGTGACTGACCCCAAACCTCAACGAGGCTCGGGCTTCAACCAGAGCCACAACTGTGCTTTTCCCCTGTCTACAGGATCTCAGGATCATGGGATCACAGACCAGGAGCCTGAAGGGTCCTCTCAGGCCATCTAGTCCAACTCCCTCATTTTATGGATGAGTAAACTGAGACAGAAAGAAGTCCAGTGACTTGTGCCAGGTCACCCAGTTAATCCGTGTCAAAGGTGGAATTTGAACTCAGATCCCTGGGGTCCTTTCCAACAAATGAGCTTCCCTCCTCTTCTGCACCCATCTATCTTACTCATGAAGCCAACCAGACAGAGGAAAAAGGAAAAGAAAGCATTTCCCCCTCACTCTCCTTTTCGCCAGGTCATTTATTTCTTCATCTCGGCCACCTCCTTGAACCTTCATTCTTCCAGGCATCTTCTTTATTCCACTTTCTTCTTGTCCTCCTTCCTCCATTAAATTCCTTTCAATTTAACCAGTATTTATTAAGTACAGGCACTGTGTACTAGGTGCTAGGGATACGGAGACCAAAATGAAACCATTCCTGCCCTCAGGAGGCTTACATTCTTTTTTCCAGCACAATGTCTGACTTATAAAAAAACACTTTCAAAATATCGGTTGGTTCTTTGGTACCCCTCCCTCTGCTTCTCTTTCTTTGTTTTCTGTTCCTTTCCCTCCCTGAAAGGCAGCCAAGTGAAATGAAAAGAGTCCTTGACATGGAGTCAGAAGACCTAGGCTCGAAGCCTGGCCCTGCCACTTCTTACCTGTGTGACTCTGGGAGGTTAGCCTGGGCTTTAGCTTGTTTTTAAAATGAAAGGTTGGATGAAATGCCTTTAAGGTCCCTTCCAGCTATAAAATTTATGACCCCTCATTTCTCCCCCATGAATTCTATTTCCTATCTACAAATTATCTTCTCCATCGAATGTAAGCTCTTCCTGTTTCTAGATCAAGCATTCTCTCCGGGATATCAAAACTGCCTTTCTATGATAATAGGAATATAAAACAATAGTGCTTTCCAAGCAGATTAAAGATTACTCTGCAGAGGGTCCTGAAATCATTGATTCAGAGCTTGAAAGGACCTCAGTCCCAGCCCTTATTTTACAGATTAATTATAATAATAATATTTATGTAGAACTTTAAAGTTTGCAAAATGCTTTACAGATGTGATCTCATTTGATACTCAAAACCACCCTGTGAAATGGGTGCTAGTGTTATCCCCATGCTATGGTTGAAGAAACTGAGGCCCAGAGAGTTTCTAACAGACAGGGACTCACATTCATGTTTGTCTCTGCAGCAATACTTGGCATATAGTAAGTATTTACTAAAGGCTTGTTGATTCCCAGCCCCTTCCTTGGCTGTTACATGATCATTTTTTCTCTTGGTCCCTGGCCTTCTCCTTCCCCCACAAACCCTCACTTGGGGACAAACCAGTGGAACTCCAGGGCCTCAGTTTTCTAGGGGGATCCTCAGTGGGTGGTCCCCCACCCCCATCCCACAACAAGGCAGGAGGGGGCCAGGGCTGGTGGGATGACAAAAGGGAGAAAAGCTTGGCAGACAGATACAAGATTAGAGACAAGGCCGGGTTTCATTTTACTGCCCTCTGAGGTCCTTATCTACCTGAAAACTTGTTTGGCTTCAGGAACACCAGCTCAGTCTGGGAAACTGTCTGCCCCGGGAATGCTCCCTCTCTCATGCCTGGGCTGCTGGAAGCCTTAGTCAGCAATCACACCCACAGCTTCTGCCTTTAGCCATCCCTCAGCCCCTCCATGGCCCTAAGTCCTT
The DNA here is from genome assembly GCF_028583685.1 of Petaurus breviceps papuanus. Lineage (NCBI taxonomy): Eukaryota > Metazoa > Chordata > Mammalia > Diprotodontia > Petauridae > Petaurus > Petaurus breviceps. The sequence goes on along the minus strand of NW_027186376.1, from coordinate 458,106 downwards.
CCTTCGTCCAGCCCAGAGTCTTCCAGCTGCAAAGACCTGGGTCTTCTCAGCCTTGGCCTCAGTTTTGTTTTGAGGTGAATAAGATGATTCTGAACCACTGAGGGAGGCAGAGACAGCCAAGAAAGGAGCACTCAGCCAGGCTGAAGTCCAGCTCTGGCTTTGCTATTTTCCACCTGGGTGACACTTCCCTTCCTCAGCCTCAGTTTTCCCACTTGTAAAATGAAGGAATGAGGTGTCATGATTTCTGAAGTTTCTTGGAATTCTAAGTTTAAGATGCCATGATCTTCTTCAGAATAACTTCCCATTACCTGAATGAAAGTCACCATTGCTGTGAATGTTCCCTTTATCACAGGACAGCTATGCCTTGCTGGAGGGAGTGCTGGACTCTCTCAGGCAGGAAGACTGTCTTTGAATCCCACCTTTGGACACTGAGTGTCAAGTCCCAGTCAGTAAATAAGCACTTATTAAACACCTTCACTGTGCTAAGCACTGGGGATAGCAGTGTGAGCAATTATCATTAATAACCAATATTTTGGGGAGATTCAGAGCTCCCCCTTCTTCCAAAGTCCTGACTTGAAGTTCGGCTTTTCTTTTGAAGATATCATTGACTCTCCTAGATCTCGGTCAGAAACCCACCCAACCTTGTCAGCCCTCCCTCTATTAAATCCAATTCACGTGTATGTCATGGCATCACCTCCCTGATGCCACCGTCCTCTTCAAGAACAAGGGACAAACAGCAACAGCCACCCGACCTGGCAAGGAATTTAATCTAAGGTGGGCCAGCCCACAGTGTTCTGCTCAGGCTTGAATTGGTATTATGACTATACCAATATATTAAATATATATGTGGATATTACACCATTCTTTGAATCGGTAGCCTAAAGCTCCAGTGGTCTGGTATAGACATACTTTCCCAATCCAAGAGATATTTAACCCTTTTGGCCCACCTCCAGTCACATTAACCAATTAGATCTGATGGTTGCTTGATGACTGGCTATATATTCTTTTGAGTATAAACTATGTATGTATATAAACTACGGGTCTACCACTGTGATGGTCTTTTAGCCTGACAGAAACAGCCACGTGGGCCTTTTATTATTAACCTGCTGATCTTATTAATAAAATGATTAAATTACCCAGAAATTATGTCTCTTGAACCTTTTTAAACATTACAAAAAGAAAACAGTCCCTGCCCTCAAGGAGCTCCCAACCCCCCTGGCACAGTGCCTGTCATATGTAGGCTCTTAATAAATACTTCTTGATTAACTGGTTGACTCAACAATTGTGACCTCGGACAAGTCATTTTAATATCTTTGAGCTTCTGGCAATAAGCTATTGACTGGGGCCAAAGTGGAAGAATTTACAGGACCATAGAATTATGGCTGGAATGAACCATAGAGGCCACTGAGTCCAGTTCCCTAATTTTACAGAGGAGTAAACTGAGTCCCAGAGATATTATTTGTCCGCTGGTAAGATTTGTAGATTTGTCCACCTGAGGCAGAATCTGAACCCGAGTCATCCTGAGTCCACTTCCGGGTTTCTATCCTCTGTAATATGCTATGCTGTTCATAGATTGACAAAAAGCACAAGACGTAAGATCATATATTTAGATTCGGAAGATGTCTTAGAAGGCACTTGGGCCAGTCCTCTTCTTGTATTCTCATTGTCCAGGGGAGAAAACTGATGTCTGGGGAATTTAAGTGACTTAGCCCATTTCAGCACATTTACATTCCTTGGGAAATGCAATGATCAATTCCAAGCTGGAAGAAACTTTAGGGGAGCATTCAGTCTAGCACTCTTATTTTACTGATGGGGAAACTGAGGCCTAGGGAGTTCAATGACTCACTCAAAGTCATATAGGTATGTAAATATTAGAGCAGGAGTGTGAACCCAAATCTCTTTCTCTTAATGTAGGCTAAGAGCTAATTAGCTTTTTCATGATGTTGATTTATATTGATTTAGGAGCTCTGAACAAGGCTCAAATCTTGTTTACACAAACTAGTCAAACTGTCTTTACTCATTGAACTTGAGCAATTGAATTTTTGGACCCAAGTGTAGGAGTTTACATACACACTGTTTCTCTTATTAGAATGTAAGCTCCTTGAGGTAGTAAAAACTGTTTTTGCTTCTTCTTTATGATCCTGACATTTAACAAAGCTTCTGGCACATTGATTAATGCTTGTTGATTAACTTTACCATATTAAGTTTAACTAATTGCTCTAAGCATGTCAAGATTCCATTCATAGACTCTAGAACTGACAGGGCTTCAGAGCCTACTTATAATCCTTTAGAGATGAAGAAATTGAATGGAAGGAAAGTGATTTGCCCAAAGTCAAACAGTCAGCAGTGATGGAGAATTGTATTTGTTTCATAAAATGGGTTTGCTAGAAGGCTTTTTTAAAAAAAAAAAAAAACAATTAGGACAATTTGTATATCAGAATTAATTGTTCTTGAAAAGTTTGATGGAATTCTTGAATAAATCCATGAGGGCACAGAGATTTTTTTTTCCTCTGGTAGTTCCTTAAGATTTCTATTAAATGTTCTGACTATTTTATATTCTTGAAGGCAGCCAGTCCTTTATATTTCTTCTGTGTTCCTATTTTAATGGGCACAAATCTATATTCTGGATTAATCTTTTTTTTTCTGGTGGTGTGATTTCATCTCGTTCATTTTTTATTTTGTTGATTTGATTTTTCTGCCTTCTTTTAATCAAGTTGTCTAAAAGTTTATTCATTTTTTACTCTTTTAAAAAGCCAGCTTTTACTTTTTATCATTTCCATAGGTTTTTTTTTGTTTCCAATTTATCTGTTTCTCTTCTAATTTTCAAGATCCTTTTGTATTTGAGATTTGTTTATTTTTTGGGTTTCTCATTTTTAATGCATATTAATTTCATTAATCCTCTCCTTTTCTATTTTTTCTAATGAATAATTTTTAGAGATGTAATTTTTCCTCTGAGAACTGCTTTGTTCCAGAAATTTTGATATATTATCTCATTATTATAACTGTGTTTCACACAAGTGACTATTCTTTGATCCACTCATTATGACTTCATTAAGTATCAATTTGTGTTTTTTCTTGTGCTTCTGTACTGATTACTATTTTAATTGTGTTACAGTCTGACAAAGTTATGTTTAATATTTCTACCTTTTCACATTTATTTGCAATTTCTCTGGTTAATTTTTGCAAAATTTTTGTAAAAGTTCCATGTAGTGCTAAGAAATAAATATATTCTTTGCCAGTTTCATTCAAAAAGTTCCATACATCCTTTTGGCTTTAATTTCTCCAGAAATTTGTTGAATTTTACATTTTCCTTTTTATTCATATTCCTGTTAGATTTCTCTAACTCTGAGACAAGAACATTAAAGGTCTCTTACTTTTATTGGGTCATTAATTATGCTTTTTGGTAATTCAGTTAATTTTTCCTTTGTGAATTTAGGTGCTCTGCCATTTGGGGTATATATGTTTAATATTTTCATTGGTTTATTGTCTTCAGTTCTTTTTAACATAATGTAATCTCCCTATTTGTGTCTATTTACATTGTGAAGTTTCGTTTTTGCTTTGTCTGAGAGCATGTTTTTTCTGTGTCCATTACAGGCAGAAGGTTTTTGCATCTTAAGAACATTATCCTTCGAAAAGACTCTTACAACAAGTGAAAGTTCAATAAATCCACATTCACTCTTGTCACCTGTTAGCATCTTCCCATCCACAGTGAAACTTAGTCTTATTCCTTTGTTGATCTTTTTCTTTCCAAATAATTGCTAACAGGTGCCATCTTTGTGCGGGTTGGTTTTACCTACTTTTGTTGTTGCTGTGGTTACAAGGGAGGGTTAAATGGAAGGGGGAAAAGCACGAGATGTGAAAACAAAAGGCATCTAATTTTTTTAAACTAACATTAAAGTTTTTTTTTTTTTAATGATTATCTTTAAGGAGCTCTTCCTTCTTATTTCTTAAATTTTGTTAATTAATCCAGTCTTTTCTCAGACACCGTTTTGTTACCATTAACTAGCTATAAAATCCCATGTTCCTCTTTAGAGATTAAAGTTCCACCCAGTTCTCAAGCTGTTCTAAGACCCCCTTCCCCCCCCCCTTTTTTTAAAAGCAATTGGGGTTAAGTAACTTGCTCAAGGTTACTCAGCCAGTTATTTCTGTGTGTGGTGCTAAGTATCAGAGCCCGGATATGATCCCAGGTCATCCCAACTCTGGGGCGGGTGCTCTTACTCTCTGTGCTACCTGGCTGCCCCATCTAAGGCCCCTTTTAGCCCCGACATTTTCTTTTCTCAGTCTTCACCCCCGACCTCTGACATTCCCCTTTTTAAAGATCCCTCTCAGCTCCCAAATCCCATGTTAAGGGGCCTGTCAGCTCAGACATTCCATGTTCTAAGGTACTTCCCAGTTCTTAGATTAAGGTCCAAAGGGCTCTTGTTATAAGATCTCTCCCAACACTAAGATTCCAGGTTCTAAGATCTCTTCCTGCTTAGATATCCCCTATCATAAGTTACCGACTAGCCCTGATGTCTTGATTCAAAGTGTTCTAGGAAGTGTCTATTCATGTTGTTTTTTTTTTTTTCTAAGATCCCTTGGTTGTCTCTAACCAAGATTAGAATCCAGGGCCCCTGACTCCCAGATTTATGGTTGCCTCAGGGGACCTGGATTGTTGATTGGGTGAGAGAGCAAGGAGAAATATGGGGGAGGGAAATCTGGAGATCCTGCCTCAGGGGGAGCAAAAATAACATTTCTAAATTTGAAAACTGCCTAAGAATAGACCAAAGATTTCGAGTAGGTGTATGTAAATTGTATGTAAATTATTATATGACTCCTTCCTAGGACCTTCTAACTACTTATGGCATATATTTGAATGAATGGGACCCATGGAGGCAAAAGCTGGGCTTAAGAAACTGGTTTCTCTCCCCTCATCTGCTTTGCATTTATTTTTGTGTAATTTTGGAAAAGTCCCAGAATCTCTCTTACCTTCAGCTTCTTTACCTAGAAAACTAGGAAAAAGGTCTGGGTGATCTAAAAGGTCCTAGTCAGTACTTAAGATTCATTAAGATAGAAAGAGCTATGGGAGGGACCTTGGAGAACATTTAGTCCAACAGCTCCATTTTACAGATGAGGAAACAGAGGTTCATTCTAAATCTAAGAGACATTGAGTTACCACATTGAACTGGAACCCATGGGACCATAGATCTTGAACCTAGAAGGAACTTCTGGGACCAAGCCCTTATTTTACAGATGAAGAAACTGAAGGCTTGAGTCTTTGGAATTTTTCTGTGCTCTTAGGAGAGGTGACAAGGCAAAGTTCCAAGTGCTCATCTCCTTGCTGTCTGGGCCTCCCAGCCATCTTGGGACTGCAGGCGCTTTTCAAGGCAGCCAGGCAGTGCTTACAGGGTATGGGCCCTGAATCACTACAAAGGATCTTAGAGACTTCCCACAAATATCAGCAGATCCCTGGCATTTGCCTGAGGCTTCTGGTCCACCCCAGCCCACCTGGATTACTTCATTATTTTACTTGACAATTCTTAATCCCATCCAGGCCCCTTTCTCAGTTACCTCCAGACCACCCCAGACTATTTGCAATTCCTTTAGCCCATTCAGATTTTCTCACATTCCTTTTCTTTATAAAAGTACTAAATTTATCCTCATCAAAAGCACAGATTCTGTTGGTGACACAATAAACCCTCTCTCTGATTGAAAGAAGGCTAGGTCATTGGAGGCAGACCTCTGCCCCATACCCTTGCATTTTGGGGTTCCCAGCACCCCTAGAATGAAACATATTCAAAATGTTGAAAGTAACAAGTCTTTAATAGGCATGTTTTAACTCAGACAAGAGAAGCTAGCAATGTGCACAGGTTAGGCACCTACTGTGTACAAGGAAGTGAGTGCTGGAGGTGGAGAGACAAAGCTAAAAAGCTTCCCTGCCCTCAAGGAGTTTATAAACTATCAAGGAAAACAAGTCTACAGAGATGGGAAATTTAAAAAAAAAATGAAGTAATTACACAGAAATTTCAGGAGATTGAGCAGGGAGGGCTAGAAGGGGCCTTTGAAAGAAGCTAAGGATGCTTACTGAGACCCAAAGTGAGGGTGGAGGGAGAATAGGGCACTCCAGGTGTGGGGGAGAGCCTCTGCAAAAGCTGGGATGAAATGTTGTGTGGGGGAACACAAGAATGGCTGTATGGCTGCCCAGAGTGTGATAAACCTGGGAAAGCAGACTGGAATAGAACTGTGAAGGATTCTAGTGGCCAAACAAAAGGGCTTGTATCTGATCCTGGAGGAAATAGGGAGCCATTAGAGGATTTTGAGGAAGGGAGTGACATGGTCAGCCTTGTGTCTCTACCCTAACATGAGAAACTGGGGCATGGGGGATGGGGGAATGGGAAAAGGAGAAAGGGAGTTCAGAACAAACATCTCAGTCACTGGACAAGCATCTCTGGGTCTTGGATGTGATGGTCTTCAGGCTACAGAAACAAGAGGAAGGGAACTCAGCAAAGCTCCAGCCCTGGGCTTTGTCCCACTAGGTCACTGCAGCCTCCCCATGCATCCTCTAGCTGAATGCCTGGGTCCTACCTCATCGCTATACTCTGGAAGCCTGATGAGGCAAACAGGATCCAGGGTTTTGTATCAAAAGAGGTGGGTTCTCTCTAAGGCTCCAGTGATAAAAGGAACACCCTACGGATTGGCCTTCAAAGCCCCTACAAGCCATAAGAGCATTGCATGAAAGTTTCTGCCTATAGAAGATCCTGAAAAAAAGAAGGATGAAAAGTGAGAGAGGATGTTAGGCAAGGGATGGGGGTGAATCTATAGCAGAAGCAACACTGCCTTAAAAGAGACTAGGTCGGGGTGGCCAGGTAGCCCAGCGAGTAAGAGCACCGGCTCCAGTGTTGGGATGACCTGGGGATCAAATCGGGGCTCAGATACTTAGCACAACACCCAGAAATGTAACCTTGAGCAAGTGACTTAACCCCGATTGCTTAAAAAAAAAAAAAAAAGAGAGACTAGGTCAAACAAATCAGATTCTTTTTTTTTTTTTTTACTATCATATTAAGTGCCTGATGTCAGCAAATTACTCTCCTTCTTTGGGTCCTCAGTTTCCTCATCTGTAAAACGGGGAGGCTGGACTAGAAGTCCACTGAGATCCCTCTCAGTTTTGGTGATAAAATCACAGGCTTAGATCAAAAATGAAAAACAACAATAACCCCAACCCTTTGGGGGGGGGGGAGGGAGGATGCAATTTGTGATTTTATGAGTGTAAGAAATAGAAATGGAGACTCCATCTAGCAAGGCAGGCTGGGAGCCGCTCTGCCGCTTACAGTCTCATGACCATGAACAATAATGGGTCCAGGTATTCTCCAACTGTTGCAGTGTTTCTGCTATTACAGATAGAGCAGCTATGATCTCTTTGCAGAGAGAAGCTCTTTTCTCCCTTTTTATATTTTTAGGACTGAGTCTTCGAAATAGAATTAGGAGGTCAAATGGAATCAGCAGTCTTATGATTCAAACTGCTCCTTGCACATTGAGTTCCCTGCCTCCAGCCTCTCCCCTCCCTAATCCATCTCCGAAAAGGGAGAAAAGCCATGGCTAAATCTCCCTTCGGAAAGCTCAGTGCTAACCAACTCACTTCCAGCTCAAGAAGGTCCAGAGGATCAAGTACAAACTTCCTCATTTGGCATTGTAAGCTCTTCATTACCTGGTCCCAACCTCCCCTTCTGGACTTATTTTTCTATACTATTTCCCTTCATACAGTTTTGTCCGGCTGAATTGGCCCTGATGTTCCTCTCCCACCTCCATGCCTGTGTACAAGCCCATCCCCTGTGCCTGGAATGCCCTCCCACCTCACTTCTGCCTCTTAGAATATCTGGTTTCCTTCAAAGCTCAGCTCCACCCACTCCTGCTGCGCACAACTTTTCCTGTGTCCTGCCTTCTCCACAAGTTATCTTAGATTTATTTTTTTATCTATTGGGCATTGTTCCTTGAGGGCAAAGAACATTTCCTTCATTGGTTTTCTATCCCAGATTCCTAATAATAATAATAATAATAATAATACATCAATAGCACTTTAAGGTTAAAAAGTACTCATTTCATCCTTACAACAACCCTAAGAGGTAGGTGCTATTATTATCCTCGTGTTACAGATGAAAAAACTTGAGGCAATGACTAGTCCAGGGTCATATTAACTAAGAAGTATCCGAGGTTGGATTGGAACTCAAGTCTTACTGACTCTGTGTCCTGAGTTCTATCCACTGTACCCCTACCTATCTGCCATGTGCCATGAGTGACACATACTAATACATTACCACATTGCTGTCCAAAACCTTTGCACCAGGCTTAGTTTTACCAATTAAGTATTAGAATGCCTGTTTTGCCACAGCCCCACCAGCATTTGTCTTTATTATTTTTTTTTTGACAATTTTATCACTCTTGTAAGTGACAAAGTTGAAAGTTAATGGTAAATGTAAAGAGGTATCTTAAAGTTGTCTGGGTTTACCTTTATCTGACTGAGGACTTTAGTATATGTTTTTGTTAGTTTGTTTATTTTGGTTCTATGATTTCATTGGTGTGAGAAATTCCAGGTGAGAAAGCACTTCAGCTTAGAGAGCAGAGAGTTAAACTGAAGTAAGAAGGTAAGATTCAAATCTAGCCCATGAATTGCATTTGCTATTTGATTCTGCTCAGTTCATTTAACCTCAGTGTTCACAGACAACTCTCTACATAGAAGAGAGCTTTCAGAAATCATATGTTGTCCATTGTCTTTCTAGGAAGTATCTATCAATAACTTTATAGATAATACAGCAGTCTTTATCTGATGTGTTTATTCAGATATTTTCCCAGTCTGCTTCTTTTCTTTTCATTTTAGCCAGATTTCTTTTTTGTTGTGCAAATGATTTTTAGCCTAATTAAATCAGACTTCTTGATTTAGTGTAGAGAGTTTCAGGGGAGAGCTGAAGACATGCTACCTTCTCTGGGCCCAGCTATTCCAGTTCTGGGTCCCAAATTCCAACCTGTCTCACAAGGGAGTGGGAGAAAGGGATTTGCAGAGTTTACCTTTGCATTACACATTAGGGATTAAAGAGAGAAATAACTTTTAACCAGGGAAATCTATTAATGACTACAGGCATTACCACTAGCAATATGTAATAAAAACAATAATTGCTAGCATTTCTATAGTGCCTGCTATATGCCAGACACTCTGCTAAACACTTTACAAATCATCATAACAACCCTGGGATGTGTCATTATTGTCTCCATTTTACAGTTAAGGAAACTGAGGCAACTAGAGATTAAGCAACTTGCCCAAGGTCACAGAACTAATAACTGTCTGAATTTGAATTCAGTTCTTGAAGCAGATCAGAGCAACACAGGTAGGGATTTCCACTTGCTAACAGATATTTCTAGAGACCTTTAAGTGATTATAATTCTCTTATCTGTGAGGGTAATTTTATCTTTGCTTTTTGTTTTGTTTTTGTATTTTGCTTTTCATAGGGGCAATTTGGGTTAAGTGACTTGCCCAAGGTCACACGGCTAGTAAGTGTTAAGTGTCTGAGGCCTGATTTGAACTCAGGTTCTCCTGACTCCAGGGCCGGTGCTGTATTCACTTCACCACCTAGCCACCCCTATCTCTGCTTGTTAAGCAGTTTTTCTTCAGATGATTATCTTGGAGGGAGAGACCCATTGGGAGTTTAATGGACAGAAGGACTTAGTAAGCCAGCTCCTTTATTCATAAACTCAATAGGTGGGTTAATTGGAGAAGGCAGGACACCGAGGAATCCATCAATTGGGCAATGGCTGAGCAAATTATAGTATATGAATGTAATGAAATGTTATTGTACCATAAGAAATTACTTAAGAGACAACTTCAGAGAAATCTAAGAAGATGTCAAAATGGATACAGAATGAGATGAGTGGAACCAGGAGAACAATTTCTACCATCCCGATGAGGTTATAAAGACAAACCACTTTGAAAGGCTTCCGAACTCTAATACACACAGTGGCCAGCTACAGGGCACTTTCCTCCTGAGAGGAGGAGGGGTCAGAGACTCAAGGACGTAGGATGAAATCGACAGTTTTGGACACAGTCAATACAGGAATTTGTCTTACTTGATTATAAATATTTATAACAAGAATTTTGTTTTCCTTTTAAAAAATTTTTGATGGGGGATGTGGGAGGGAGAGAAAATGTGTGTGTTAATTGAAAAAAGTAAAATTAAGTCAAAGTTATGAAAAAAAGAAAACAGCACAGAGATGTGTCATGTATAGGATGTAGTTTTCAATATGTCAATCAATGATCAGCAAGCTTTTATTAAGCATCTGTTATTGTTCAAGCAACCATGTTAAGAAAAGGCTGACTTCTGAGAAAGCTTTAATAGAGAGTCAGGATGGAACAGAGGAAAAAGAGTACTGGCTTTCCAGTGAGACCCTGAGTTTGAATCCCCCTTCTACCACTTACTTCCTGTGTGATTTTGGTTGTCATGCAATCTCTCTGGGCCTCAGTTTCCCCATCCGTAAAATCAAGGGCTAGCTCTAAGCCTGTGATCTCAAGTTATCCCAGATAGATGGGGACTTAATTCTAATATACAAGTCCGAGGGCCCTTTTCGGGCAGAACAATTTTTGAGGAAATATAGCTTTCTCCCAATTATAAAGGTCAGGGATTAAAGATAGGAGATGAGGCATAAATATGAGAGTGTGGTCGCTGGGTTTGGGTTAACTATAATGCCATATTATAAGTTTATGGCAGGAGGGGAAGCAGTTTTTTTAAACAATGAACCTTCTGCCTCCCACCCAGAGGAGTGGGAGAGATGGGAGCCAGAGCACTGCTGACTGGGGGGACCATGGTGTGTTAATGGCAGCCCCTTGTGGTTGTGGTTTGTCCTTCGTTCTCAAAGAGGACCATGACATCAGGGAGGTGATGCCATGAGGAGCAGGTGAATTGGATTTAAGTGAGGCAGGGCTGTGCAAAGACATCAGCCTCACTTTCTCCTCTTGAGCTGTCTCTGCTCACCTGTTCTCCCCGTCATTCTGCTGAATTCATTATTTTTTACCTTTCTTTGTATTGCTAGTGTCTACCACAAAGTCTGGCACATCGTAGGAGGTACTTACTTATAAGTGCTTATCAATTTGATTTGTCTGAGACTTCCCACCTCCATTCTTTTGTCCAAACTGCCCCTTGGCCTGCCATCCCTACCTGTCTCATATATATATATATACCCAACCTAAATGCCTCCAGATCTACACACCTGCAATGAGGCTTTCTCACCTTCCGATCTGGGGAGTACTTAGTTCCTCACTGATAGCTTTTATCAAATTCTGATAGCCTTATTGTTTTCTGTGTCCAGTGTCCCAGTGATACAGTGCCCCCTCTCCTTCTGTGCCCTTGGGGCAGAGTGGGTGGGGAAGGATCTCCGGAGGAATCATTCTCCACTTTTGCTACTTCTGCAGGACTGATCACAGAAGGAATAATGACTTAATAAACTCCCAAGAGCATTGTCAGAGAATTATGGGTCCAATTTTATACATATGGAAACTCAGACTGAGGGACAGGGAGTGACTTCCCAAGGATCACCCAGGGGAGTTAGTAGCTGAACTTTGATACAATCATGACGAGCACACATATTTATGAAAACATACTTACATACCCACAGACACGCCAATATACAAATATATGCATAACCGAGGTCTACAGTTCCTATTTACACAGACCAGTGAAGCTTGTTCTCCTGAGGCATAATGTCACAAGCATTATAAACTCATGAAATGTCAGAGCTTGGGGGGACCTTAAAACACGGAAAGTCCGTCAGAGCTCAAAGGGAGCTCAGAACATGAAATGTCAGAACTCCAAGGGAGATTAAAACAGGGAATGTCATGCTTTTCCAACTCTGTTCTTTTACAGAGAGGACAACTGAGGCACAGAGAAAGTCACTCCCTAACATCCCATAGGGAGTTAGAGACAGAATAGGGATAGAACCCCGGCTTCCAGATCGCCATCCTGGGGCTCTTCCATATGCCTCCATCCTCCTTCCCCCCTTCATCCCCCCCACCCCCCTGCCCCATGACTCTGAGTTTTAAACACACACACACAAGTTGGGAAAAGCAAACTGCCCAACGTTGACTCACCAGTGAAAGATATCATAGCAGCCTCTGCTCCCCCACAGTGACCACCAGCCGGGCCGCAGAGCTGTGTGGAGTCCTTCGGTTTCCAGACCTTGTATTCTGGGCCAGGCCTGAGGTGGAGGTGGAGGGAGGGGCTGGGGAGGAGGTAGCTCTCTTCTGCAGAAGAACATGAACTTTGGATTTCTTTCCTTGTCACATGTGCTAGAGGAGGTGGGAGTCCCTAACCTCATCTGGAGAGGCTGAGTGGCAAGTGTCTGCTGAGGGGGGGTTTTGTTGAACTTTTCTTTAGAGGGTTGTTTTGTTTTGTTTTTTTGTCTAGGTCCCAAAAAGAGAAATGGAAATAAACAAGAGAAGCCAGAGGGCCCTTGAGCATGGAGCCAGCCTTGTAGGTGGACTTATGGGAGGGAATTTTCCCATAAATTCCTGGGCTGGGCAGCTGAGCAGGGAACAGACAAAGGCCCTGGCCCTGGCCTTCTGCCTCCACAGCAGAGTGGGTGCCAAGACTGGTGAACCGAAGGAGAGGATGGATCCACGCATCCCAGAGCCTCCGGAGGCCATCTGGGCCAACGTGTACCTGCACAGCCATCCCTCCTCCCAACGTCCATCAAGGGATAACAGAAGGAGCCCTGCCTTTGGAGGCTGGGGATTCAGGTTGCATTTTTAGCTTTCCCCTATACCAACAATTGGGACATTGGCCATGTGATTGCCCTTCTCTGTGCCTGTTTCCTTCTTTGCAAAATGAAAAGGTTAGGTTGGATGGCCCCAAAGAATTCCAGAGTTGGAAGGAAAGGAAGAGCCCCTGGAATCTCCCTTGTATCTGGACAAGATGCCCCTTCTGCTGCAGCATCCCCCACAGGTATGAGAGGAAGACGAACAGCTGGCTGCCCTGTGAGCTCTGTAGCTACAAGTACCGTATGGTACAGAGCTCTCGGATCCCATGAGCCTAAACTCGCTGTCATCAGAGTTTTGCTCCAATGAGGGGGAGCTGACTGTCTCCTAAGGTAACCTGGTCAGCTTTGGGGTAACTCAAGCTCTCAGGAAGTTCTACTTTACCCTGAGGCCTCTCCCACATCACACAACTCCACAAATAGACACAGCTCAGGATCCTCATGACTCCATGCATGTCCCGGTATCCTCCCCTACCCAGAGCCCAGCTTCAACTCTATTCTATTCAGCATGGTGCAGGAGCAGGGAAGGGAGGGGATGAGCATTTACATAGTGCCTGCTGTGTGCAGGCACCATGCCAAGCACTTTAGTAATACAGTAGAAGTCAGAGAACCTGAGTTCGAATCCCATGTCTGACACTTGCTTCCTGGGGTAAACTTGGGTTTCCCTGGACCCCCTTTTCCTGCTTTATTAAATGAAACGATTGGACTAGATAGTCTGTGAGACTCCTTCCAGCTCTAGAACTTAGATCACAAGTCTGTTACCTTCCCTGGACCCTGATTTCCTCTTCTGGAGAATGAAGGTTTGGAATCAATGGTGTCTGAGGTACCTTTCGGGTCAGAGTCTACACCTCATGCCTTAGTATGCCGTAACCTGGTGCAGATCATTCACTCTCCTGGACGTCAGCGTCCTCTTTAAAATGAAGGGGTTACAAAATTGTTGTGAAACTGGGAGTGCCTGTATTTTTTGATCCAGTAATACAACTGCCAGATCCGTAGGTCAAAGAAAGAGGAAGAGGAGCCGTATGTGCAGCCGCAGCTCTCTGTGGCTGGATGGGATCGGAATCCTGCCAGACTGGAAGAAACGATGGAGGCAGTTTTAGGAAAACCTGGGAGAGGTGGGGGACAATGGATGTGTAATGTCACATACACCAGCAGATCATCCTAGGGATTGATTTTACTGAACTCTTCTTTTTCAAGGGAAAACTAGAAGGAAGGAAGGTCCCAATTGCCCTCCAAAAAGCAAAAAAAAAAAAAAAATGAATAAATAAAAAAAGGAAGGAAGGAGAGAGGAATGGAGGGAAAATAATGGGAGAATGGGAAGGGGTCTATATGTAACTGGTTTTTGTTTTGTTTAAAGGCTTCAGTAAAACTTAGAAAACCAAACAGGTCCCACTAGAATGTCTTCATTCCGTAACAAGGCTAGATGGCAGAATATTTTCATAGGTGTGGTTTCCCTAGATCTTGTTTTTTTGTCCTTTGTTTCAAAGAGGACCAATGACATCACAGGTGAAGTCTTGATTCATGCATAAATTGGACTGAATGGAGGCAGAAATTCACCAGCCTCACTTTCTCTCCCAGAACTATCAAAGTCCAATGGCAGGACGAGAGTCAAGATGGCAGGCAATGACCCAGGATGCAGTGGGTGTCCGTCGCGTCTTCGATGTCTGGCTGAGCTCTCAGCACTCCACAGACCTGCTTCAGCAGCCCTTGTGGCCTTTGGAGCAAATTGTTCCCTGCACATTCTGCCTAGGGAGGTCTTCACATGCTTGGGTTTGAGATCTGTTACTCCCCTCACCCTGGTTTACCAAGGCGTGGCGGCTGTACTGGTTACAGCTTCTTGGAGGATGTCAGCCAGGTACTGGCCAAAGCTTCTTCTTCAGTTCTGGTCAAAAGGTTACAGAAATGTAGGCTAGAAAGCAGTATAAGCAGGTGCACTTAGGCCTGGACCCAAAGGGTAGCTAGTAATGCCTTGGTATCAATATAGTGGACAGTCAGGGTCCCCAAACATCTCAGTTGGCTGGACAAATGAGCCAAGCTGAACCAGATGAAATTTAATACAGGTAATTGAAAAGTCTTACCCTTTGGGTTCAAACCATCAGCTTCACAAGCGCAAGGAGAGAGGGGAAGGTTTTATCCTGGGGTGTTCCTGGAATTCAGGCTTCATGTGAGTCATGAATGTGATACCAACACCATCTTGAAGGGAAGTCCTGGAGATGTGCCATTTCCTTAAAGAACTGGGATGATTTAGGTTCTAGACCCATATTTCAGGCTTTGGTTGAGGTCCCATCCCTCAGGGAAGCCTTCCTGATTACTCGAGCACACACTCTTCTCTCTGTCACTGAGCTCGTTCTCTCTCATCAGGGGGTCAGTGGGGCACACGGAAGAGACCTGACTCTGGCATTGAAAGACCTGGGTTCAACTTCTATCTTAGACTCTTGCTTCCTGGGTCACCATAAGCGTGTGTCCAGCTTCCTCCCTGTGCTCCTTCCTGAGGGTTGGATTAGATGGCCTCTGGGTCCCCCACGAATCTAAATCTAGAAACTTGGTTCCTATGACTTTCTTCCATTGAAGGAAGTTTATTTTCTGTGCATTGACTTTACTTCCTCAAATGGCCACCAAGAGCTGAGAGTAAGAGGAGATAAAGGCAGGGTCTGGCCAAGGGGTGCTACCCTCAGCTCAGTTCAGGTCATAGAAAGAGCTAGAGGTGGCATCAGTAGTCATCAGGGGCAAGTCCCTCATTTTATAGGGGAGGAAACAGTCCCAGAGACCAGAAAGGCCTTGCCCAAGACCATAGTCTTCCTCTTCTCCCTTCTCAGGAGCCCTCCCTGTCTCTCTAACACTGAAACTAGACAAAGGGCTTCACAGCTCTCTTCCAGGAGTCAGAGGAGTGGAAATCCTCTTTGGAGACCTTCAGGCAGAGACTTAATGGCCACTAATCCTGTGCCTTCCATAGGGATGGGTTGGGATGAATAGGTGCCACCATCTTGTCATTTCCCAAACTCAGTGATTCTGGAGCTCCTGGGTTCCATTCCCAGCTGGGCCAATGACTGCTACGTGACTTTGGCCTCAGTCTTCCTCTCCCAGCACCAGTCCCTTTCATCTCTGACAGTCTCTTCTCTCTGTCTTGGCCTGGTTTTCTCAGTTTTTTATTTTATTTTAATTGTTCACCTGAAAACTTGACCAGGATGGGGTGGGGAGAAATAGAGACCTTCTCAATCCCAAAATCCCCAGTCAAAGCTCTACCTGGGAAGGATTGGCAGGTAACCCTGAGTACTGATAAACAGAGCATTAATCAGGTGTGGGCAAGGGTGTGCTGCACCCAGCTGGTGTGGGCCGAGGACTGATTGGGTAGGGTGAGTATTTACACTGCAGGAGTCAGCACAGATGAGGAAATAGGCCCAGAGAGGAGTCCTTGCTTGGGTCTCAACTCTGTTCATTGTGTGACCTGGAGCCTGGCCTGCTGCTTCTTTTCTCTCTTAAAAATGGGGAAAATAAATGAATCAAGGGAATCCATGAAGGTGAATCCTATTGGCCCTGCCTGATCTCCAGTGGTTGAGCTGAGGTCAGGGTTTTGGTTTTTTTTTCCTAGTTAAAAGTTATTTTTACTGATTGATTATCTTTTGCTTTTATATCTGTTTAATTTCCACAAAGGTTTTTCCCCTCCCCCAGGGAGCTATTCTTGTAAGTAAATAAAAAAAGGAGAAAAAAAAATCAACCAATAATACATTAACCAAATCTAACAGTGTAGAGAGAGTAGCAACCCAACCCATAGGCAAACTAGGGTAAAATGTAATTGAGAAATATTTAACGAAAGAAATAAAAAACATAATAAAACACAGATGATGTCAATATGTGGTTTTTTTTTAAGTTAATATGTGCAGCAGTGATCCTTATGTAGGCTTTAGTGGCCTGTTTCTTAACATCTACCAGATGTTTGGTTTCTCCTTCCTTCCTTCCTTCCTTCCTTCTTTCCTTCCTTCCTTCCTTCCTTCCTTCCTTCCTTCCTTCCTTCCTTCCTTCCTTCCTTCCTTCCTTCCTTC
>NW_027186376.1:408818-436295 GCF_028583685.1 Petaurus breviceps papuanus | reverse complement strand
CCTTCCTTCCTTCCTTCCTTCCTTCCTTCCTTCCTTCCTTCCTTCCTCCTTTCTTTCTGTCGATCCTTCTTTCTTTCCTTCTTTCTTTCCCTTCCTTCTTTCCTCCCTCCTCTTCTTCATTCTTTTCTTCTGTCCATCCTTCCTTCTTTCTTTCTCTCCTTTCTTTTTTCCTTCCTTTGTTCTCTCCCTCCCTCCCTTCCTTCTCTCCTCTCTTCCTTTCTTCCTTCTTTCCTTTCTTTCTTTCTCCTGTAAACTGGTGACTCTATTCACCATTCATTCAATCATTAAGCAAAAGTTTATCCTGCCTAGGGTATCTGAAGATCAGTGATAATGGTTAATAAATAATAATTTCAGTGACCTAACCTTCTACATCTATGGTCAGAGGCTTTGGGGCTAAGTGACCTGCCCAAGGTCAGACTTGTAAATGTCAGAAGTAGATTTCAAATTGAAGTTTTTTCATTCCCAGCTTAAACCTCTCTCTGCATCATGAACCTCAAAGCAAGCCTGAGAGGACAGGGCAGGAGCATTGTTCTTAGTTAATAAATAAGAAATAAGAAAATGAGGGCTCCCGAAGAACACCCTTCCCAAAAGGTCCTGCAGTGAGTAGGAGGTTAAGAGCAAGGTCTCTTGCCTTCCAGGCCCATTCTCTTTGGACTCTTTGGACACCCCCAAAGTCCTGCCCTATTTCTAGCTTCTCTCGATTCCATATGGGGCTCAATTTGGCTCCTCCTATCGAGGAATATGTAAATATGGAATATCATCAGCATGGTTGGGGAGCCCTCATCAGGGGGTCTGCGGATTCCCAGACATGTGGATCTCCACCCATCTAAGACTTAGGGAACAGGGATTCATTGAAAAAGGGTTAGAAAATGTTGGGTCTGGGAGGTCCCTCAGAGGTTATCTACTTCAGTCATTTCCTTGTATAGCTGAGGCACAAAGCAATGATTAACTTATTCATGATTAATCAATCAATCATAGAGGATTTATTAAACCTCTACTATATGCCAGACACTGGGTAGAGAAGGACAAAAACGAAACCACTCTTGTCCTCGGACACATATAATCAAATACATAATGTATGCAAAATAGACCCAAGTTAATATGAGAGAGGCAGGGAGGTCAGGGAGGGAGGAATCTTTAAAAGTAGATTGGAGGCAGATTGGCAGAGCTGGTGTTCAAGTGCAGATGTTCTAGCTCTAAGCCCCACACCCTATCCCCATACCATCCTATCTTCCTAGTATACAGGAATCCAAAGAATTGTGACTCTGTCTGCTTAGGGACATCCCATGGAGGCAGACTGAAGCCCATAGAGGATCCCTAGACTGTTGTCCAAGGCTCAGAGAGGTTAAACACAGGGTCACACAGCTAGTGTGAGGGGCAAGATCTGCACCCCGGGCTGCCTGTCCAGCAATCAATGAACGATCTACCTTCGCTGAGACAGGATAATGGATCTTGGGGCCCGACCTGAGACACACAAGGAGAACCAGGATCTACTAAGGAGGGTGACGGGAAGCCATTCCTCCGTCCCAGCCCTCCCTTCCCCAGAGCCCGGAGTCCTTGTGTACGTTCTGGACACACAATAGTCTCCTAGGCTATGCTGGGTGCAGCGATCTGAAAACCAGGGAGATTCCAACTGCAAGAGCTTGCCTTGAGGACCTGACCACATCATACAGTCGGAGAGCACCTTATCAGCTCTCTTCCATTATAAGAATGGGACAAAGGACCAGCAGTGAACAAGAGCCCCGAGAGAGCGAGCCCAGCCTTTTCATTTTCTGTAGGAGATAAGCTGAGGCCCAGAGAGAGGGCAAGGGGCTTGGAAAGTCCTATAGAGGAGCCGTCTGGATTAGAACACAGGCATCTGAGGCTCCCAGCCCAGCCAGCACTCCCTATTTGTCCCAGGGTTTCTGGAAGGATGGGAGGCTGGTAATCTTTGGGTGTCATTGGCTGCCTCCCTCCACCTTCTCAGCCCCTCATGGGGGCCAAGTAGTAGAAGGTGCCTGGCCTTCCGCCCCCCCCCCCCCCCCACACAGCAGGTTCTGAGGGGACAGGTCTGGCTCACTCCCCACTTCCTCTGCCTCTTGGGCTGCCAAGGGATCAGACCACAGGGCTCTTACCCTCTGCATTTGCCCATGTCCTCCAGTTCAATCTCAGTTTTTCATGGAAGAGATAACACGTGTAACCTTGTTCCCCAGGTGAGGCAGGAAAGACAGTCACTCTCAAGGTTAAACTGGCCCCTCCCTACTTCCCTGGGTCCTATCCAAGAGATTTCCTGTCTCCACAGTCTGGTGCAGGAAACCCTTAGAATAATATCAGAGCCAAGAAGAATAATACACTGGAGAGGGGGAGCAGGGGGGCCGGCGTGCAGGAGTGGGGGGAACCTTTCACAGACATTATCCACCACTAGACCCTGCTGGCCAGACCCAATTATTTCCTTTGACAAACGAGGAAACTAAGGCCCAGATGAGGAAGGGACCTGTCTGGGAATGACACCTGCCGTTTCTGGTGTTTTAAAGCTTATATAGCATTTTCCATACAACAACCCTTGGGATTCTTCCTGCCGGGAAGATTCACAGCTCCATTTTGTAGAAGGAAAACTGAGGTTAAGAGGTCAAGATGAAGAGTTCAGCTTTAAATGGATTGAGTTTGAAATGCTGATAGGACCACAGGTCTAGCTGTCCATCAGACTGATTAAAAGCATAATGTGGGGGAAAGAGGGTTCAGAGGCCAAAGACCTGTGTTCAAACCCTGTTCCTATCATTTACTACCTGTGACCTTAGGTAAGTCTCTTGTTCTCTCTGGGCCTCAGTTTCCCCAACTACAAAATGAGGAGGCTGGACTAAATGGTCTTTGAGGTACCTTCCAGGTATAAATTCTATGATTATTATATTATCAAATCTATCTTTCCCCTGACCCCTCCAGAGAGACATCCCTTCCAACAAAGAATTGAAAAAGAAAGACAAGTCAGTAGAAAAAGTGTTCTGAAAAAGCAATCGATACATCACCCAAGTCTGACAGTATATATACTGATACATACCAGTAGTTTCCCACCTCTCCCTCTAAGGAAGGAGAGTGTACCTTCTCATCTCTTCTCTGATAAAATGCAAGCACTTGGAAAGCAGAGATTGTTTCCATTCTTGTCATTGAATTGGAACACTTACCACTGGGTCAGGTGAGCACGCAGTAGGCACTTTAAAAAAAAGTACTTGTCAATTGTGGACCAATCTTCCCGATGATGTTTTTTTAACTGAACTTGTGATTTCCTTGGTATAGGAGAAACCCTGAAGAAACCCTCTCCCAGTGGGCTGCAGACTTCTTCCAGTTACCTGGGGGCATTGAGAGGCAGCATGTTTAGATTTTCATGCAGACCCCATAGCTCTTTCTCTGGATGTGGATAACATTTTCCATCACAAGTCTTTTGAAACTGTTTTAGATCCTTGTACTGCTGAGAATAGTTAATTCTTTCAAAGTTGTTCATTGTACAATGTTGCTGTTACTGTGTACAATTTTCTCCTGGTTCTGCTCGCTTCACTCAGCATCAGTTCACGTAAGTCTTTCTAGGTTTTTCTGAAGTCTACCTGCTCATCATTTCTTATAGCAGAGTAGTATTCCATTACATTCATATTCACAATTCACAATTTGTTCAGCCATTCCCCAATTGATGGGCATCCCCTCAATTTCTAATTCTTTGCCATCACAAAAAGAGCTGATATAAATGTTTGTACATGTGGATCCCTTTCCCTTTTTTAATGATCTCTTTAGGTTCCAGATCTAGAAGTGGTATTGTTGGATCAAAGGGGATGCAATTTTATAGCCCTTTGGGCAATTTTAAAATACTCTTAGAGTTTTAAATTACTCTCCAGAACAACTGGATCAGTTCAGAATGCTACCAACAATGCATTGGTGTTAGATTGGATAATTTTTGACCCCACAAGGTCTAGAATACAGAAGAGGATACAGATTTTAATGGTGATCTGTAAAAAAGAATTCTGGATGTTTGGAGTTGGAAGGAATTTGAGAGACCATTTAATCCAACTTCCTACCGGAATAAAGGAAACCTCTCTACAGCATCCCTTATAGGTGACCACCTGGTTTCTGCTTGAATACTTCCAGTAACAGGGAACTCATTACTTAACAAGTGGGGCAGCCCATTTTATTTCTGAACATCTTTACTCATTAGGAAGTTGTTCTTTATGTTGGGTTGAAATTTACCTCTCTGCAACTTCCAATCATTTCTCTTAGGTCTGTTTTCTAGGTGTGCAAAGCACATTTCATCTCTATTTGACATGACAACTCTTCAATTATTAAAGACAAGTGTTATATCTCCCCTGTGTCTTCTCTTTTCCAAACCAATCATCCCCAATTTCTTCAAATATTCTTCTAGAAGCACCATTCCCACTTTCCTCCCCATCCTGGTTACCTTGAGGACATTCTCCAGTTTGTCAAATATACCATTGAAAATTTAGAACTGGAAAAGGGACCTTAGTGATAGGTCTTTCTAGGACCAGCAGTTCGCGCATCTGGAGACAGAAGGGACCTCAGAGGCCCTCTAGTCCAACCCTCTCATTTTACAGATGAGGAAATGGAAACCCAAGGAGGGGAACACAGTTGTTTAGAGCCACAGTGGTAATGAGCTTCAGAGTCAGGATTTGAACCCAGGTCCTCTGAACAATCCTTTGTTCTTTTCACTGTATCATGCTACCTTTCTACATTCTTCTTAAAAACAGTTGCCCCAAACTTGATGTGATGTGCCAAATGTGTTCTAACTAGGACAGAGTCCGATGGGGACTCCATCCAGTAGATATAAGAGTTGGAGTTTCTATAAAATGAAGTGGTCAGTTAAATCACAGAACATGAGAGTCAGAAAGGAAGGTAGAAATTATGGAATCCACCTTATCTCCCCAAAGAAGGGGCCCTATCACCAGTGAGTTCCATTCCAGCTAGGTATTATGGATGAGTATATCTATGAATGGTGATGATCTTTGACCAAGCAAATGTGGACAGAACAGATGGCCACCAGGACAGAACCAAGGAGGAAGGAGTGGACATTCCCATCATACTGTCTTGGGGAGGTTAGCATAACTTTATGGGTTTCTATGGCCTCCCAGTTCTGTATGAGGGATCTTAGAACACATTGTTTTGAGTCCCCAAATTTGGCAAAGTCATTCTCCAAATGACTGGTTTCCACTTCTGAGGGTGCCTTTGAAGTTTTGATATCCGTTTATCAGCCCAGCTCATGGGTCTTTTTGCCTGCTTGCTGTTTTTCCCAATGGGACTTTTTGGTTAGGCAGCCAACATCAGGGCATCAAGGTCTGTTTTTGCAGACCATTGTCCTAAGACTAGAAGTGGATGACAAAAGGCTCACCATTCATGCCAGAGAGGTCTGTTGCAGGGGACTCCCAAGATCTGTTTTTAGTTCTGTCCTGTTTAAAATGTTTATCAATGACCTGAATGAAGGAATAGAAGACATGATTCAAAGCTATCCATCCCAACTTTGAACCATGCCGCCTTCCCTTCTGATTCTGAGATTCTGTGATTAGGCAACCTTTTTTTTTTTTTGCCTTTTGTAGGGCAACTGGGGTTAAGTAACTTGCCCAAGGTTACATGGCTAGTATTTTTGTGTGGGTGTTAAGTGTCTGAGGTCAGAACCGAACTCGGGTCCTCCTGATTCTGGGGCCGGTGCTTTACTCACTGTGACACCTAGCCACCCCTAGGCAACCATTTTAACAGAGTTGGGACCTAAAATGGTCACAGAAGACTAGAATATTGAGGCAAGTTTAATAAGTTGAATTTTGATAGGGATAAATCCTATCAAAGCCCTTCACTTAGACTCAATTATAACCCAAGTTCCAAAGCCCATTGAGATGAGACTCCTCCTTCATTGGTGGAGAGCAATTCTCCTCTCCTGCATTGGGGGCAGGGCAGGGTCAGTAAGAGTGGGAAAACTCCAGTCTCTTCCGGCTTCTTTTCAGCTTTCTTTGAGTCACTCAAGAATTGGTGGGCTCTTTGTGTTCTGAAATCACTTCCAACTTTAAGAGAGAAGGTGGGTAATGCCAACCCCCCTTCAAGTTGCAGAAGGAAAGGACTAGATCCTAGGAAGAAAATGACATGAGAGGAGACTGGCAATTGCTATCATATCCCTATCCCTTATTTCTTTCTTTCTTTCTTTTTTTTTTTTAAGCAATCGGGGTTAAGTAACTTGCTCAAGGTTACACGGCCAGGTGTTTCTGGGTGGGTGCTAAGTGTTTGAGCCCGGATTTGATCCCAAGTCATCATGACACTGGAGCCAGTGCTCTTACTTGCTGTGCTACCTGGCCGCTTCGCCACCCCCCATCCCTTATTTCCTGTGCTAGAGACTTCAGGGGACTTCCTCTTGGGTGAGATCTAGGACTTTTTCTTGATTAAACCATTACCTCATTCCCAAAAGGGGAGCATCTTCATTTTGCATCTCCTTGTATATAGTCCCCAATATACACTTGCTCTAGTTTCTGTTTTTGCTACTGATTTAGATAAATAGATTTCTTGGCTAATTGCTATGTGTGTTTTCATTGTGGAACTCGAATCTGGTTGGAAGAGAGTCAAGCCTTGGGTAGAAAGCTTAGGGACTTCCTTTCTCCCAATTAACAAAGCAGTCATCAGAACCTAGCTTGAACCCCAAATCCATATCCCTTATACCAGAGGCAAGGAACCTGCAGCCTTGAGGCCACAAATTATATTCCTATGGAAAGAGCTCCCATGGGTGGTGGGCCTTCTAAATCCTTAAATGTGGCCTTTTGAATTTGGATTCTGTCAAAAAGCTGCACTTAAGGATCTAGAAGGCCACATGTGACCTCGAGTCCACAGGTTCCCCACCCTTGAGCCTGGACTAATAACGTTTAAAGAAGCAGATATTGCCTGGTGCCCCCTCTCTCTGAGGAGAGCAGAGTGGCCCTCCTGGCAGGAATTCAAGTATTTCTTGGAGAAGGGTAGGGGGAGAATATCCTATAGATGTCTAGTCAGTCTCCCTTCCAGGCACACAATGCTATTCTCTTGCTACGTATGGGGGAGAGCCCTTAACACTCATGGGAGCTCTTTCCATAGGAATATAATTTCTAGTCACTTATTTTGGGGAGATTTTGGGGTGGGGGTGAAGTGCCTAGTTTTGAAGTTGGGTTTTTTTTCTCTAAAAGTTGGGACAATTTTTCTTCTGTCAGCTTCTTCAGCGTTGTATTTTCTCAAGAACAGCATTCTAAATGAGCCTACCTGAGCACACTTTTCCCCCAAAATTCCACCCTTCAACTCCATAAGACACATTGTTTTGGGGTTCTTTATACTTCAGCTTGCCTGAAATTTGTATAAATAGGAATTGTTTTCTATTTATTTAGTGGCTTACTGTTTGAATGCTAACAATTTTATGTAAAAAGAGGATCTTCCCATATTGATTTTTTTTGTGAAAGTGAATCCTGTGACATCTTTAAAAAAAATCATTTCTTTATTTATTTTTAGTTTTCAACATTCATTTCCATGAGATTTTGAGTTCCAAATTTTCTCCCTATTGGAATCTTTTGTATCATTTTTTTTAAACTCCTCATTTGATTTGAATGGGTATTGCCTGGGGCAAGCACTCTGAGACCTGGGAAATTTTTTTTTTTAATTTAGAAAGAAAGTTTCTGGCAAAAATTTCCCTGTGAAGTCAGTTTCTGTTTCAGAAGCAGATTTTTACATTCCCATTTTGGAAAACACTTTTTGTTTGCTTTTTTCTTTTCTTTTTTCTTGGCAGGAAGTAGATTTTTTTTTAAGAGTCATAGATAATTTTGCTCCTGGATGTATCCTTGAATTGTGTTTGTCAGTCCTGAAATAAATCCAACTTGTAAGTGGAGGAAAGACATTTTTAACAGATATAACAAGGTTGCAAGCCTGTGGCTCTGGGTCACCCATATCAGAACACATGGATGTCCAAACAGGAAACTTACAGAAAGTGTTCTTAGAGTTATAGGAGGAAGAAGAGAAGGGGTTATATGAGGTAGGGAGGCCCAGGTGTGAGAAGATAGCTTGCTTGGGGAAAAAAAAAGAAAAGCCATTTCATTCTGTTTGTTTTCTCCCTTGAGATCTAACTCACAATAAAGAGGGGCAAGGACATTAGGAGCCACTTTGATAGCTGCTGATTCAAGCTACCTTTGTGATACTTAGTCCCTGTGTAATATTCAGAATGTGTCTTTTGATTAAAAAGGAAAAAAAATTCTTATCCAGAGAGAGAGAGAGAGAGAGAGAGAAAATGCCTAGAGAGTAGGAATGCAGGGGCATTACCAGAATCCTGATATTACTAGGATTATTTAGAGGGAGCAGAAGGTAATATTACATTTGATATTAATATTTCTGTCATGTTTTAATGTAATTTTATTATTTATACGTATATATATCTTGGAGGCACAACAGGCTAATCCTAGCAAGAGTACATTGAATGCGACCAGGCAGAAGTTCAAACCCTGTGTTGTTTTTAAAGACAAATTTCTTAATAAGAGAAGACATTCTGATATAGGTCCACATTTCTGAAAGGAGATAGGAGATGGGCTAGTGCTATCTTAGAAAAGAGTTTACAATCCACATGGATGCTTCCTTCCTTCCTCCCTTCCTTCCTCCCTCCCTCCCTCCCTCCCTCCCTCTCTCTCTCTCTCTCTCTCTCTCCCTCCATTTTAATAAGATTTTGGGTTTTAAATTTTTCTCCCTTCTTCCCTCCCTCCCCAAGACACAAAGCATTCTGATATAAATTATACATGTGCAGTCATGTAAAACATATTTTCTCATTAGTCATGTTGTGAAAGAAGAAACAGAACAAAAGGGGAAAAGCCACAAAAATGACAAAGAAAGTGAAAATAGTTTGCTCCTGTTGCATTTTGGGGTTCTGGGAGCCCCCAAATGTAAGAGTACAGGGGGTCTGCCTTGAAAGAATTCAACCACTCAAGCCTTCTTTCAGTAAAAGTAGTCAACTTTATAATGACTGATATAAGGGAGCTAGATTCTAAGTGAATCTGAGTAATTTAATGGGGGTAAGATTGGTATTTATGTACAAGAAAAGAAGGTGAGAAGATCTGGGTGGGAATAAGGGAATAAGTGGTAAACAGCCTGGGCTGGGCCAGGTTCAGACAATGAAAGGAATTAAGGGTCAGAGAGCCACAGTGAAAGGGCAATCAAAAGGATTATTGAGTATCTAGGTAGGCTGGGATGGGCCAGAAGCCTCAAGTGAAACTCCAGTGTGGGAAAGTTCCAGATGAAGACATGGTCTTTTCCTTTTGGGAGTCCGGGTTCCATAACCCTATCACTTCAATCATCATTCAGACTCCATCAGTTCTTTCTCTGGATGTGGACAGCATTCTTCATCATGAGTCTTTTAGAATTGTCTTAGATCATTGCTGAGAAGAGAGTTAAATGCTGCTGTTACTGTGTACAATGTTCTCCTGGTTCTGCTCACTTCACTCAACATCAGTTCATGCAAGTCTTTCCAAGGTTTCCTAAAATCTGCCTGCTCATCATTTATTATAGCACAAATATACCACAATTTATTCAGCCACTCCCTGGATGCAGATTTCTAAAAGGGTATCTAAGTGCTTTCAGGTGTTCTACTGCCTTTTCCTGTTTTGGGCAGGCACATAATGTAGCCACCTTATGAGGGGGCTACATGGACAGCTGGGAAAGGGGATGGGAGATCATGGCTTCACTCGAATCAGCTTGGGCAGTGGCTGAATTCTACACATCTTCATGCTATTGTTAAGTAGTTATGCAGTAACAGAATTCAGTGATATGGTATACAATGTATACATATATACAAACAAATTTTTAAGTCTGAATGCTACTGTAGTATGAATTACTACATATTGATACACAAAAAAGTCATTGGTACAATTTTCATGATTTAAATTTGTATCTTTTACTGCTCTATTGTGTTGCTTAAGAACAGCATATTAATCCACGAGCAAATTATTGCTTCGATACTATACATTGATTAATTGCATGAATATTTGTATATTAAAGTGGGCATGTGAGGAGCAGTCTCTAGGAAAGAGGGGAGTTTTGGGTCATTGAGGGCTACTGTCTTGCAGATGAAAAGCATAGAAGCTTTCTAATATTAGTACATCCAGACTTTAAGAATGAAGACCCTTTAGGAAATTGAACAGAAAAGTGAAAGGATTAGAATAGTGTATCATTCAGGTCACAGATATTAAGATGACTTAGGAAATTTTTCTGCCTGAGAATTTTGACCATGAGAAATTAACAGTAGGAAGTTATTACTGGGTATCTCAGACTTGTTCATCCTCTGAGGATGAGAATTTTCTTCTTTTCTAATCAAAAGAGACTGAATATCAGAATGAAACCCAAGAACTCTACTCCATCTATGTGATAGGGTGCTTGGGATCTATGTTTGTAAAATAAATTTATAACATCAATTTGTAATACCAATTTGTAACATCAGTAATGATGGGGTGCATGGGATCTATATTTGTAACATCAGTCTGTAAAACTTTGTAACATCAATTTGTAAAACCAGTCTGTACAATCACGTTTCCCTTTCCCAGACTCAAACTCTGCCCCTTCCCCCTATCCACATTCAGCCTAGGCAACAACTTGTGACTCCTTTGTCCTTGCTTCCTGTCTGGCCCAAATCTCATCTCTAGGTTAAACTATCTGTGCACTGAAGTCACAAGTTCCTCTCAGTCCACGCTAACTTTTTTATCTATGCACTGAAGTCACAAGTTAGTCTTGGTTCCCTTACATTCATCCTGTCAGCCCTGATAATGGCAGCCCTACCCTTTAAAAGTAAAAGTCTGTGCCCCCTTTCACTTGCAGGTGCCCTAAGGACCCTTGCCTGCTGTAAACCGTAAAATAAACTTTTTCAACCCTGACTCCAAGTAAGGCTGAGCTGAATTCTTTCCAGACTGAATCTCAGGTTCTGGTCTTAGATAAGATCAGAGTTCCTGCCGAACCTAATGGGAGCCATCCCTCATCATTTTGGCAAGCCATCTAGGAGGGAAGTCTGTGGTCTCAAGCTTTCTTGGAGTTCTGGTAAACTCCCTTTACCTCTTCCCTCTCATCCTGTATGTTGGGTTCTCCATTCAAGCACCTAGGAAGGCTTGATTGGACAGTTTCCATCTGGGCAGACTGGAATCCAGTCTATTTTTTAATAGACCCGGGACACATCCCACATGGACACGGGATGCCCTGTCTAGGGACAAGTGTCTACACGTCTAAAAAAAATACACATGTATTTTTTTAGGCAAGGTTTTCTCGTGAGATGTCAGTGAAAATCAGCTGCAGTGACTTTGGTTTGGGGGCAGTAGAAAGGATGGGTCAGTCTCACTCCATACCCCACCACTCACCTCTGGAATATCTTTTGTACCACTGAAAAAAACCTTGGTCTTCAAGACCTCAAGTAGAAAGGATGGTCCAGCTTCCCCCTACACTTGGGGATCTGTACCTAGGTTATCTCAAAGCAATCTTACCTGGCCCCCTATTGGTATCTATCTGGAGGGCCACGCAAATATGTGATTTGTGCCGGGGTTTCAGAAATCTTCTGTGAGCTTTTGAATCTTCCTGTCAGCTTCTCTCTCTCTGTCTCTGTTTCTGTGTGAATGAGTGTGTGTGAGTAATCTGACATCTTTAAGCTTTAAACTGCAGCTGGACTGCAGGACATTCCTTTGACATGCTGATATCTCTTTCCCTCCTCCTTCTTTCCCTTGCTTCTGAATGCAGGCTAGAGAGGGAGAGAAAGAGAGCAAAACATTGTCTTGTTTGTGAGCAGAAGTTTTAAGATCTTTAAAAGTTTGAAAATCTCCTTCTCTTCATTCCACTCTGGCCTAGTGGAATGAAGAGAAGGCAATAAGAAAGGGAGGGAATCTTCTCCCTCAGAACAAAGAGGCAGGCAGACCAACATTTAACCATTTCCTGCCTCACCTAAAAGAGGAAAGTTTTTTGTAACAGAATGCAACTGAAAGGCAACTGAATGCATTCTGGTCATTTTTTTAAAGTGTCACTCCTAATTTGATACTAAAGATAAGTCAGAATTCATTTTACTATTTTGCATTTAGGCAAATTGGAATATTTTCTAAGATGTGATATGAAAGGTGAGGTTTTTGGGTTCTTTAGAACTGGGGTAAGGGAGTAGGAGCCACTCCCCCTCCCCTTGCTAGAGAAGTCAAAGCTATCACTTTCAAAGAAGTTTGTAAGGAGTGGACACATAAAATTTATTGGAGTAAAAGTTAGAACAGCTAAAATCATTTGGGCAGATTTTGTTAAAGCCTCTCTCACCAGATCGGATAAGGAAAGAGAGTGCTGAAGAATAGTAGGGAATTTGAGTTACCCTCCCCCACTTGAAAGAGAAAAAGATGGGGGAGGCATAGCAGCTATATTGAGGGCCCCACTGGCAACACCTCTGGGCCCCTGGGTACCCTGAAATTCACAACTCTAGGCATACAGATGACCCTCTCTCCTTTCAAACCCCTGGGTCCACAACCAAGCTCTGCAACTATGGGGGGAGGAGAAAAGCCTCTGCACTTGGTAAGCCTAATTTTCTATCAATAATTTTGGTATGTGACGAATTGGAAATGCAATTAATGTCATAATGTCATCGTTTTATTATGGTATCTCTAAATTGTAAAATCTAAATTGTAAAATCCTCTTATACTGTAAAAATCGAGTGAACATTGTGAGCCAGAAATGGTGTTACATAAAGCAGTTTTCAATCTGAATTTTGTTGAAACTAAAAGATGGAGAAAAAGTTGTATAAAATTAGCTATGTTACTTTATCAGTTCTGCTAACCCTATGTTAAAATGTTTATTTCGTGTGAATTGGATTTTTTTGTTATAATATCATGGTTTAAAGCTGTTATATTTGGGATACAAACAAGTAGTAATAATACTGCTGATATTTACTGTGATAGTTGATTGTCCATTTAACTTTTTGGCTATTCTGGAAATATACAGTGACTTAAAGTTATAGTTTCCACATTACTAATGATGAAATGAATGATTCCCTGCACAGCGAATTGGAAAGGCATTTTTGTAGAATTCTTATTGAGCAAATAAGAACTCCTGAAAAAAAAGGGAAAGAAAAATATAGGGATGTAGTTTTCAAGCTTGCTTTATCTAAGAATGTAATTATGTTAATTTAAAGGTTTATGGATCACCATATTCACCATCTATGTGAGATTCCAGAATGTAATTGATTTCTAGTAATAACTCGATTGGTTGTATGGCATCAAAAAAAAAAAAAGATTTTAGTTCTTTGTAACTTCATGTGGACTTTTAAGGTCATCAGATTGGTCATTCATTTGTTTTTATTTCAAAGTTCAAATTTAAGAACATGATAATTGTTTATGATATTGTTACGGGTAAACAGCTGTACTATCTATGCTGTATGAGAAGCGGTTTCTCTTAAAGTTTTGGAGTATTGTAATTTGGGAAATCATAAGCTTCCAAGTCTGTCTTTGTTTAAAAAGGAATTTTCAGTTAAGATTGTTTAAAATTGTAAGACTGTTAACTAAGTTATTTGGCTACTGTTTTAATGCTAAAACCTAAAATTGTGACAACTTTATTCTGACTAGTTCTGCCCATTCAGAACAGTCCTTCTGCATGCATGAGAATTGGCTAAGCAGGGACATCATTATTAGCCTTTCCCCCATTCACTCCTGCATTTACAATATTGTAAAACTGCCAAATCCCCTGGAAACTATCTCCATTAAGCAAGGTCATTGGGAAAAGAACTTTTTTTTTCAGTCACGTAGTTTTTAAATGAACCTAACTTGCTAAGAAGTTGCAAGGATTAAAAAGGATTTCTACAAATTGGCTTTTAGATTTCAGAAGGAAAGATGGTAAACGGAATTCCTTACAGTTGTGGGACCTGATAAATCTTTATTGCTTATTGCAGCTACAAGAGAGTAGAAATAATTATAACTGCCTCTAAGCTGTGATTGGTGAAGCCTGTTGTTTAAGGTAAAAGGCATTTGGGACCATAACTAAATTTTATTTTGAGTTTGAATTTGGGTATCGTTGTATGCATTAAATCAGTATCTAAGAGAAAATGCCACAAGCTACTCAGAGGAAACGTGATCCTGTACTGTGGACAGGTGGAAATCTGCATTTGGTAAAGGCCGGAGGGACAATCTTAGCCTCTGTCTGGGATGGGATCCCTCCTGGCTCAGTTTACCCATGGGGTTCTTTTGAAAAGGAATGTTCCCCACCTCTTCCTGAGTCTAGCTTTGAGGTGGAATGGATACTGCCTGGTTGGATATCTGTAACTAACCTGAATTTAAACAGAATCAAGGATGTTTTATTCTGTCATATTTGGAATGTCACAGGTACCTGTTTTTTTCCTTCTATAGCAGGTTTCTATGATCAGAGCAAGTAGTCAGTAAAAGATGTGAGCTCTTTCCTGTTAGCTTACTGGAAAATCTAATATTACTTTCATTTAGGATTAGAACATGTGCAGAAAGTTATGCAAACTGCTTAAGATCATTTTAAACGTTTTCAACCTTCTTCATAAAAGTTTAGTGATAATTTATAAATCTTGAAACTGTTTTGAAAGCAGGGAAAAAAACTTTTAGAAATTTTAAATCTCTAGTGTGATTTTAAAAGGTCTACTAAAACTTTCATTTACAAGATAAATTTATTGCTAAATTAATGTAATGAATTGTAAAGCAGAAGAGATCTTACTGTTTTGATCTGAATTTGTAGTTATTCCATTATCCAAGCAAAAGTTAATATTTGTAACTGAAAGTACATGTAAAAGATTCAACTTCTGAAGTATCGCTTTCTCCCAGAGTAAATATACTCAGAGGATAAACAAGCTTTGCGAAACAAGGATGTATGTCTACTATCTAGCTGTGAGGTTCAAGTCCGGAACCTCTTTTATTAAAGGCAGTACCATTATGTTAGTACAAGAATAAAAACTTATGAGGTATCTTGTATATGGGAAAATATAAAGGACAGTGAAATAGTCTGAGTAATGGATTATACTAGCCCATACTCACCCCACTTCCGGCCAATTTTCAGTTACTCCTTTTTGACCCTTGTTTGTTTAATCATTTTGCTAGATTTGTGTCTTTTAGGCTCAGCACCCTTCACTTGCAGGTGACATCTCAGGCTGAGTACCAACCACTCTCCAAGACCATGACCCATCACCCCTGGACCTGACATTGGCCACATTTTGGACACTGGCTACTGACCCCACCCCTTGAACGATGGTACCCTGAGAGGCAGGGACAGCTCTACACCCCTTCCCAGCGATAAGCAGCTCTGGAAGCGGAGATCATCGCTCTTGTCCCCAAATGAATTTGGGTATCATCTGTTTAAGGGGGGAATGATGGGGTGCTTGGAATCTATGTTTGTAAAATCAATTTGTAACATCAATTTGTAATACCAGTTTGTAACATCAGTAATGATGGAGTGCTTGGGATCTATATTCGTAACATCAGTCTGTAAAACTTTGTAGCATCAATTTGTAAAACCAGTCTGTAAAATCATGTTTCCCTTTCCCAGCCTCAAACTCTGCCCCTTCCCCCTATCCGCACTCAGCCTAGGCAACAACTTGTGACTCCTTTGTCCTTGCTTCCTGTCTGGCCCAAATCTCATCTCTAAGTTAAACTATCTGTGCACTGAAGTCACAAGTTCCTCTCAGTCTACCCTAACTTTTTATCTATGCACTGAAGTCACAAGTTAGCCTTGGTTCCCTTACATTCATCCTGTCAGCCCTGATAATGGCAGCCCTACCCTTTAAAAGTAAAAGCCTGTGCCCCCTTTCACTTGCGGGTGCCCTAAGGACCCTTGCCTGCTGCAAAGCGTAAAATAAACTTTTTCAACCCTGACTCCAAGTAAGGCTGAGCTGAATTCTTTCCAGACTGAATTGCAGGTTCTGGTCTTAAGA
This sequence comes from Petaurus breviceps papuanus, assembly GCF_028583685.1. Classification (NCBI taxonomy): domain Eukaryota; kingdom Metazoa; phylum Chordata; class Mammalia; order Diprotodontia; family Petauridae; genus Petaurus; species Petaurus breviceps. The sequence goes on along the minus strand of NW_027186376.1, from coordinate 420,406 downwards.
TAAGATCAGAGGCCCTGCTGAACCTATTGGGAGCCATCCCTCATCATATGGATAAGGCAGAAGCCATACCCTCTGTAATATACAGATACCATGTGCCCCATATTGGTTATTTCTCTGGATAGGAACCATGTCCTCCAGGAGAACAGTTTTAGGAGAGTTGAGCTGAATGGACAAGAGTGTACCTGGGATACCAGAAGACCTCTGAGCCAGCTAGCCAGATGGCCTAAGGGTGATAGCTGCACCTAACAGGAATGTAAGCAAACATTAGCTGAGTTGTTTGAGGGAAATGGATCATAGGACCCCTATGCTAATTTTGTCACTACAACTGGACAGTAGAGAAAAACCTCTTGAGTTCCTCCTCAGAGTGGAGGCAGATGTGTGGAGACTGATACAGGTAGTCACTGTGCATCCTAAGAATGCAGGAAAGATTACGCTGCCAAGAGGATTCCAGGATTTGGTATGTGATGCAATCAGATCTGTGCAGACTCAGAAGCCAGTGCCAACAATGATGGAGGTGAGACAAGTACTCCTGAGCTTCAAGGATCAGGGTCATCCCCAGGACTCAGCATCAGCAGGTCCCAGCCTTGTCAACGTGGGCCCCTCACTGGAGCCAGGCAGGATAATAGAACCACCAATGCAGAGATGAGACAATCAGTTAAGAGATGGAGCCATGCATGATCCCATTGTCCTTGGAAAGATTGTTGTTCTGTGTCCTTTGTTCTTGAGGACAGATGACATCAGGAGGGTGATGTCTTGACTTGCAAGTCAATTGGATTCGAGAGAGAGGCAGGGCTGTGCAAAGTCATCACCAGCCTCACTCCCTCCTCTGAAGCCATCTGGGTCCAGAGGCAAAACATAGATTAAGAAGACTGGTGATAGCCCCACCTCGGAGAGACCGAGGGCCAAGGGAATGGAAAGCATGAAAGCTTAATGTAAAAACAGATCCATCATGTTTCTCCACCAGAGAAACATGGCCACTCTTGGTTTTGATTGTGAATTATTTGGCTATGCTTATGTTGGATATCTGGCAAAGAGAATGTGGCACTCACTGTTTGGGAATAAAATCTTCTGATCCAGCTTCAAGAAACTGGAGTGCGGTCAGAAAAGGAGGTACCCTGGGTCCTGAGGACTTTCACATTGACCCATTACCAATTCCCCATGGGTCTATTCCACCTGGACTCATAGGGTGTCATGTGGAGGGGATGATAAAAGTTAAGAATGTGGACTGCACACTGTCCTGGACAGTGGACTTCAAGTTATCATTTGTTTCCAATCTTTTTATGACAGTTTTTTTGGTAAAATAATTCTAAAGTCTATGATATACCTTGGACTTGGTGGTTTGAGAGCTAGACTATACATTCCTGGGATAAATCCCTAAGGGATGTCAATAGGAAGCTCTGGTATGTCCAGACCTTCCCAATACTCTCTGGAGTCTTAGCACTGATAGGAACTAATTCTAGTCTTTTAAAAATTCTAGCAAGATACTGTAGGAGACAAGTTGGGCTCAATACTTGCACACTTTGACCATCCACGAAGACTAAATAGAAGCTTGTAAGAGCATAGAGGCAAGTATTTCAACTGAATATTATAGGAACCTCAACTCTTCACCCAGAGCTGGATCCTGAGTTATATGACTCTTGGGGCTTCCCAGTACCACAAAAGTGGAAAAATAGATTGAGGCTGGAGCTCAATAAGAGGACTGGCATATTCTCATTGCACAGGTGGGATGTGCTTGAGGTGCAACCCACAAAATCCAGACCACTGATTCCCAAACATCCAAACAAAGATCTAGGAGGATTCCTTTTCTTTGATGGAAGAGCTCAGGAACCATCTCAAAGAAATTCTGGTTAATGGCATCATCACAGAATCCAGCAGCCCTGATGCATCTCCCATAGTGATGATTTATGAGGGTTTAATTTTTATATTCGGGAACATTGTTGAAGCTAATTGTTTCAATTAGTTTTTTTTTAATGGACTCTAGCATTCCATCTATCTAGTAAACCATCATATCATCTGCAAAGAGTGATGGTTTTGTTTCTTCATTGTTGTTGCATATTCCTTCAATATCTTTTTCTTGTCTTGTTGCTGTAATTAGTATTTGCAGGATGCTATTAAATAGTAATAGTGATAATGGACATCCTTGCCCTGATCATATTAGAAAGACTTTCAGCCTATTCCCATTACAGATTACATTTGCTCTTGCTTTTAAATATCATTATGAGGAAAGCTGCATTTATTCTTGTGCTTTCTAGGATTTTAGCAGCAATAGATGTGTTTTTTAAATCAAAAGCTTTTTCTGGATCTACTGAAATAATTATATGATTTTTGTTGTTTTTGCTGTTGATGTGGTCAATTATGCTTCTGGTTTTCATAATATTGATCAACCTTTCATTTCTGCTATAAATCCAGTCTGGTCGTAGAATATGAGCTTTATGATATGTTGCTATAATCTCCCTGAAAGTGTTTTGTTTAAATTTTTTTGCACGAATTGAAGAAACTGGTTTATAGTTTTCTTTTTCTGTTTTGACTCTCCCTGGTTTAGTTATCAAGATAATAACTGTATCATAGAAGGAATTTGACAAAATTTCTTTTTTTTTCCTTTTTTAAAATTTTTATTTATTTATTTTAAGCAATCGGGGTTAAGTAACTTGCTCAAGGTTACGCGGCCAGTTATTTCTGGGTGTGGTGCTAAGTATCGGAGCCTGGATTTGATCCCCAGGTCATCCCGACACTGGGGCCGGTGCTCTTACTCACTGAGCCACCTGGCCGCCCCTCAAAATTTCTTATTGATCTATTTTTTTTTTCCAAACAGCTTTAAATGTTTGGAAGAATTCACTTGTAAATGTATCTGGTCCTGAGTTTTTTTTTCCCCTTAAGAAGTTTATTTATTGGGGCAGCTAGGTGATGCAGTGAATAGAGCACTGGCCCTGGAGTCAGGAGGACCTGAGTTCAAATCTGGCCTTAGACACTTGACATACTTATTAGTTATGTGGCCTTGGGCAAGTCACTTAACTCCAATTGCCTTGCCTTCCCCCCTCCAAAAAGAAGTTTATTTGTGGCTTGTTCATTTTCTTTGTCTAAGACAGGATTATCTAAATGTTCTATTTCCTATTCTGTAAATCTAGACAATTTGCATTTTTGTAAATATTCATTTTATTTTAACTTTCAAGTTTATTGGGATATAGTTGGGCAAAATAGCTCCTAATTGTTTTTATTTCATCATTATGGAATTTGCATTCACCCTTTTCATTTTTGATGCTGACAATTTGGTTTTCTTTCATTTTAAAAATCAAATTAGCTAATGGTTTATCTTTTTTTACTGTTTTTCTAATTAGCTCTTTTGTTAACCTCGCCTTTCATTTTCAGGATTTCTATTTTGGTGTTTAGTTGTGGGCAAATTAATTTGTTAGTTTTCTAATTTTTTTAGTTTCATGAACAATTCATTGACTTGTTCTTTCTATCTTTCATTGATATAAGCATTTAGAGATATGTTTTCCCTTAATGCATTGGCTATATCCCACAAATTTTTGGTATGTTGTCTAATTTTTGGATTATCTTTAATAAAACTGCTTTTATGATTTGTGCTTTGACCCACCCATTCTTTAGGATTAAATTATTTAGTTTCCCATTAATTTTTAAACTATGCTTCACAAAGGTCCTTTATTGAATATAATTTTTATTTTTATTATGGTCAGAAAAAGACATGTTTAAGATTTTTGCTTTTCTGCATTTGTTTGTGAGGATTTTATGACCAAATACATGGTTAACTTTTGTAAAGGTCACAGGTACAACTCAGAAATACACATGTATATATGAAACAAAATTATATGCGTGTATATGTGTATGTATGTATGCATGTATGTGTATGTGCACTCATATATTAATACCATGTCCATCCTTTTTCAAGTGTCTTTCTTATAAAGGAGAACAAAGAACGATGGCATTATTCTCATCTATTTTATGGGTGAGGTCATCCCATTCACATTCATAGCTATGACTCATAATTGTGTGGTTTTTTTTTTCTATCCCCGTCTCCTATGTTAATCCTTCTCTTTTTCACTCTGTCTCCTCCTCAAGAATCTGTTCTGCCTCTCATCACTATCTCCCTTAATCTACCCTCCTTTTTACTCCCTTCCACACCTTTCTCTTAACTTCTTTCCTGCCTACTTCCCTGTTGGTAATATGAACTAATTTCTAAAATTATTAAATTAATAAAATTATTAAAAATAACTAAAAATATTACCCTGTTGGGTAATATGAACTAATGCACCCAACTGTGTGAGTATGTGTATTTTTCCCTCCTTGAACCAATTTAGATGAGAGTGAGGTTCAAATATTTCCTACTCCCTTTATTGCCCCTTCTATTATTTAAATGCTTCCTTTTGTGCCCCATTTATGTGAAATAATTTTCAGTATTCTTCTTTACCCTTTCCACCTCTCCCAGTATTTTCCTCATCTCCACCCATTCCATTCTTCTTTTGAAATTGTACCAAATGCAACAGAATTACACCCAGGTTCTCTGTCTAACTAGACTCTTTCTAAGACCCTTAGTAATAATAAAATTCTGAGAGGTTACTTGTATCATCTCCTCACACAATAATGTAAACCATTTAACTTTGTTTAGTCCCTTACAGTTTTTTACTCATATTTACTTTTTTATGCGTCTCTTGAGTTTTGTTTTTGAATATCACATTTTCTAGTCAGTTCTGGTCTTTAGGAATGTTTGAAAGTCCTCTATTTCATTAAATATCCTTTTTTTTACCTGTAGGATTATACTCAGTTTTGCTCAGTAGGTTGTTCTTGGTTGTAATCCTAGCTCCTTTGCCTTCTGGAATATCATATTCCAAGACCTCCATTTCTTCATAGTGGTCGCTGCTAAATCTTGTGCTCTCTTGACTGTGACTCCAAGGTACTCAAATTCTTTCTTTCTGGCTGCTTGCAGCATTTTCTCCTTGACCTGAGAGTTCTGGATTTTGCATACAATATTCTTGGGAGTTTCTATTTTGGGGTTTCTTTCAGGAAGTAACTGGTGAACTATTTTGATTTTTGCCTTACCCTGTGGTTCTAAGATATCTAATCTGAGCTGTTTTCCTTTATAATTTCTTGATTGAAATATGATGTCTAGGGAGTGGAGCCAAGATGGTGGCTTAGAAGCAAAAAAATTCCATGGGCTCCCCCCATAACCGCCTCAAATACCTACAAAATATGACTCTAAATAAACTTTAAAGCTACACAACCCCCAAAGTGACAGAGAGAAACAAATCTCCTGCTGAAGGCAGCCTAGCAGGCAGACAGGAAGGGTTCATCAGTGTGCTGGGAGCCCAGCCCACCCCTGTGTGAGTGCATGGTTTTAGCCCTAGGACAGCCCTGACCAGCAGTGGCTAGAGTGGACTTCAGGAGAGTGGATCACCAGCAGTTGTGGTGGTTTCCAGAATTATCACACAAAAAATGCCAAAGACAAAGTAAAAAATCAGTGTAGAACTCTGTTGGAACTTGAGGGGGATGGAGCAGTCTGGTCTCTGCCCCTGCAGCAAGAAGTGGTGGAGGCACAGTGGCCCTGGAGCTTCCGTGTGGCTGCTTCAGACCTCCTGGCCTGCAGATTGTAGGAGTACCAAGTGACCAGTCCAAGGGGTAATTGCTTTATCCTGCGTGGATCTGGATTGCTGTCAAGGGTGGAGGTCCTGGGGTGTGTAACCAGGTGCCAGAGCCTGTGGAGGCTCCAGAGAGGTGTAATGTGAATGTAAATTTTAAAGATCTTCCCTGCCCCTAGGCTAAAGTGCACCTGAAGCCTGGGGTGGGAGGCTTGTTTTTCAGTAGATACTTCTTGATTGGCCAGTGAGTCAATAAGGTTGTTACATTCTCTGAGCCAGGAGAAGGCTATATAAGCCCTGATGTGTAGCTTTGTTTTGGGACTCACTTTGAGAAGCGTTCTGTGATTTGATCTGAATTCTGGGAAGCCGTTGTTGAGAGTCCCCCGGCTTTGAAAAACCCAGAATGTGGAAACCCAGATGTTGACTGGGTATGGATGTAATGGTTGGACAGTTTGGAAATCTGTCTACTTGATGTTTCTGTCTTGATAATTATGCCTGTATACTTTGAGGTTCAGGGTGCTGACCTTTTCTCCCGGACAAGGTAAACGATATATGTCTGACTGATTAAAGTAAGCTTGTTAACCCATTTTGAGTTGCTTTCCTTTAACAAAGCAGATCCAAGAACCTGTGGTAGCTGCAAACCCTGGGGACACTGGGGTGCTTGCTGCTACAAGAGGGCACCCAACTAATAGCTCCGACAGCTGCAAAAACCTGAGTGATTGGGACAAAGCTCTCCTCACTGGAAGCAGAGTTCTACCATGACAAAGAGCTCAAAAGTAAAGTAATTGAGTGGCAACATGAGCAAGCAAAGGAAGCAAAGCAAGCACAGCAGTCAAACCTTAGATTCCTATTTTGGGGACAAAAAGTATCAAAGCATAGAAAGGGAGGAAGACAACAATGTCAGAATTCCTGCACCAAAAGCTGCCAAGAAAAATATGAATAGGTTACAGGCCATAGAGGAGCTTAAGAAGGATTTTGAAAACCAAGTAAGTGAAGTAGAGGAAAAACTGGGAAGAGCAATGAGAATGATGCAAGAAATTAATGAAAAAAGAGTCAACAAACTGACTGAAGAAAATAATACCTTAAAAAAAGACTAACTCAAATGGCAAAAGAGGTCCAAAAAGCCAATGAGGAGAAGAATGCCTTAAAAGACCTAACTTGCCAGATGGAAAAAGAATTTCAAAAGCTCACTGAAGATAATAATTCCTTCAGAATTAGATTGCAGCAAATGGAAGCTAATGACTTTATGAGAAATCAAGATACTATAAAACAGATCCAAACAAATGAAAAAAAAATAGAAGGCAATGTGACATATCTCATTGGAAAAACCACTGACCTGGAAAATAGATTTAGGAGAGATAATTTTAAAATTATTGGACTATCTGAAAGCCATGATCAAAAAAAAAAAAGAACCTAGAAATCATCCTTCAAGAAATTCTCAAGGAAAATTGCCCTGATATTTTAGAATCAGAGGGCAAAATAGAAATTGAAAGAATTCACTGATTATCTCTTGAAAAAGATCTCAAAAAGAAAACTCTTAGGAATGTTATAACCAGGTTCCAGACATCAAGGAGAAAATATGACAAGCAGCCAAGAAGAAACAATTTGAATATTGTGGAAACACAATCAGGATAACACAAGATCTAGCAGCTTCTACATTAAGGGATTGAAGGGCTTGGAATATGATATTCTGGAGATCAAAGGAGGTAGGACTAAAACCAAGAATCACCTACCCAGCAACACTAAGTATAATGTTTCAGGGGAAAATATGGTCATTCAGTGGAATAGAGGACTTTCAAGCATTTCAAGCATTCTTGATGAAAAAACCAGAGCTGAATAGAAAATTTGACATTCAAATACAAGAAGCAAAAAAGGCATGAGAAGGTAAACAGAGGGGGAAAATCATAAGAAACTTATCGAAGTTGAACTATTTACATTCCTACATGGAAAAACCATAATTGTAACTTACGAAAATTTTTTCAGTATGAGGATAGTTGAAGGGAATATAAATGTATGTATATGTATACATATGTATATATGTCTATATGGGAGGGCATATGAATACATATGTGAGTGTGTGTATATATGTGTATAAGTATATGTGTATGAATACATATGTGAGTGTGTATATATGTGTACAAGTATACATAGACAGAGGGCACAAGATCAATTGAATAGGAAGGGATGATATTTAAAAAATAAAATTAAGAGGTGAGAGAGGAATATAATGAGAGGAGATGGGGAGAGACAGAATAGGGTAAATTATCTCTTATAAAAGAGGCAAGGGAAAACTGTTACAATGGAGGGGAAGAACAAGAAGGCAAAAGGGGATGGGACAACCTTACTCTCATTGAATTTGGCTTAAGGAGGGAATAACATACACACTTAATTGGGTATATTACATTAAGGAAAGTAGGGTGGAAGGGGATAAGAGGGGGGATGATAGAAGGGAGGGCAGATTGCGGGGGAGAGTAGTTAGAAACACACACTTTTGAAAAGGGACAGGGTCAAAGTAGAAAATAGCATAAGTGAGGGGAGGGATAGGATGGAGGGAAATATAGTCATTCTTTCACAATATATCCACTATGGAAATGTTTTGTGTAACTACACATGTACAACCCATATTGAATTGCTTGTCTTCCCAGTAAGGGTGGGTGAAGAGGGAAGAAGGGAAAGAGTTTGGAATTCAGAGTTTTAAAATCAAATGTTTAAATAAAAAAAATTATTATTAGTATTATTATTTACATGCACTGGGAAATAAAGATATACAGGCACTGGGATATGGAGATCCATCTTGCCCTACTAGAAAGTTGGAGAGGGAATGGGGGAGGATATAGGAGAGAGCAGATTGGGGGAGCGGGTATTCAGTGGGATTGTTGTTCTGGGGTTGTGGGTAGGGGAAAGATGGGGAGAAAATTTGTAACTCAAAATCTTGTGAAAATGAATGTTGTAAACTAAAAATAAATGTAAAATTAAAAAAAAGAAATATGATATCTAGGCTCCTTTTTGTCATTGTTGTTCATGGCTTTCAGGTAGTCCAATAATTCTTAAATTATCTCTTCTCAATCTATTTTTCAAGTCAGTTGTTTTTCAGACATTTTATATTTTCTTCTTTTTTACATTTTTTAAACTTTGTTTTATATTTCTTGATGTGTGAGTCATTCGCTTCTATTTGGCCAATTATCATTTTTAAGGAGCTATTTTCTTCACTGAGGTTTGTACCTCTTTTACCAAACTCTTCATTCTCTTTTTATAACTTTCTTTCATAGCTCTCATTTCTTTTCCCATTTTTTTGCTCTTTTAAAAAAATCTCTCTTTAGATCTTGCTTTAACTCTTCTGGGAGTTTTTACTGGGTTTATGTGCAATCCAATTTTTTTTTTCCCCTTTGAGGCTTTGCTTGTAGATGTTTTCAAGTATTTGTCTTCTGCCTGCACATTGAACTTCCCTGTCACCATGATAGCTCTTTATGGTGGGGGTTCATTTTTTTGTTTGCTTACTTCTTTTAAAACCTAATTCTTGACTACAGACTTTGTGTGTGTTAGCGTTGGGCTTTGCTTATCTCTGAGGGAGAGTGAACTAAGCTTTTTTTTTTTACAACTCAGTCTGGGGACCTACAAGTTTTCAGTGTGACCCTCGGAGAGGTCTGTTCGCTGTCCTCCTGGTCTGAGCTCTGGTCTGACCAGGTTTGGGTCTGCCACCTTGTATGTGGTTGAGTTTCCATAGAGTACTGTTGGATTCACTCACTGTAAGCCTGCTGGGACGTTCTGCAGGGTCAGAGCTACAGAACTGCTGGCCCTTTGGTCTTTCTACTTCCTACTTTGGTCAAGGTCTCCTGCCCTGGTTATTCCACTGAAGGCTTATATACTAAAGGCTAGAACTGAGTCACTGCTTTCCTTCTGTGTTCAGAACCACACAGATAAGTTTCTGGAATTTTTTTTTTTGCTCAATACATAGCTATGGCTCAGTGTTGGGTCCTGGCCACTCTTCTCTGACCTGGATCTATGACCTGGAACTGGGTAATGGAGGGGGGAGGGGGAAGAGCCACCAGATGGCACCCATTCCTGTTCCCAGAGTTACTTCAGGGGTCCCTTGGGATCTCATTCTGTCTCAGGGTTTCCTTCCCTGGGGTTTTCTTGTCCATCTCTGGGCACTAGAATGTTCCCACCACTACTGATTTTTCTTGGAATTACCAACCAGAATTCAATAGGGTACATTTTCTAGGTTATTGTGAGGAGCTAGGCAAAAATGCTCACTTTCCTCCATCTTGAATCTGCCTTCCATAACAAGCATTTTCTTTTACATATTTTAATTTCTTTCATTATATATTTCCCAAGTACATGTACATTTTTTTTCAACATTCACTTTTTAAAATGTGGAGTTCTAAATTGTCTTCTTTCCTTCCACTCCTCCCTCACCCAGTGAGAAGGCAAGAAACATGATACCGATTCTACATGTAAAATCATGCAAAACATATTAGCTATGTACAACAAGCATTTTTCAAAACACATACCATGTGCTATCTAGGCACTGTGCCAGGTACTAGGGATGCAAAGAAAGACAAAAAGCAGGGCAGTTTTGTTGCTACTTTGTCAAATTTAATGTACACTTTAAAAAAGCGTACATAACAAGTTCATATAATAACAAGTCTACACATAATTTTTTTTTGTTCTATGGATATTGAAATGTTTGTGTTTATTTATGACTGTTAAGTTTGTAGTAAAAAAAAAGAACAATTAAAGAAAAAGAAAACTGGGAGGCTAGGTGGTGCAGTGGATAGAGCACCGGCCCTGGAGTCAGGAGGACCTGAGTTCAAATCCGGCTTCAGACACTTAACACAAAACCTAGCCGTGTGACCTTGGGCAAGTCACTTAACTCCAATTGCCCTCCAAAAAGAAAACTGCTTCACCTGTTGGGCAATCATGGAGGAGCCAAGAGGAGAGAAATTCTCTAGAGAATTTACACCCTGTCCAGGAGACAGAAAAGAAAATAGAAGCTTATCCACTTTCTCCTGGGGCATACCTGGGCATGCCCTTGGTCCATTATCCCACTGATACTCACAACAACCCTGTGGGGTAGGTGCCATGGGAGTATTATCCTTCTTTCATAGGTGAGAGGAGAAGAAAAGAGATCTGTAACAAAATACAAGCTGCTTGGATGACTCAGGAAGTGTGGGGTTGAGCTCTGGGTACCACATGTGAAGAGGGTCATTGATAAGCCAGAGAGCCTTCAAAAGAGGTTGACAGCATGGCTTTGAAGGGCCTTGTTGAGGATGGATCAAAGGCACTGGAGATGCTCAGCCTTGAGAAGAGAAGACTCGGGTGGGGTGGGCAGAGAGGAGTGACAGGCAACATAATCAACCAATCAACCAACATTAAGGTTTTTTATTCTGAACTTAATGAAAAACAAATGAAATGAGCATTTCCACATAGATAGTTGACAGAAAAAAAAGGATCACACATGGAACTGCGGTTCTCTTTTGTGTTCAGCTTGCTTTTAAAAAATAGTATAATAAATACATAAATAAGCAGATGCAACAAATAAATGTAGGTGTCTAGATAGCCCAATAGACAGAACACTGGGCCTGGAGTTAGGAAGCCTCATCTTCATGAGTTCAAATGTCACCTCAGGCACTTATAGGCTGTGTGACCTTGGGCAAGTCACTTCAACCTGTTTGCCTCAGTTTCCTCATCTGTCAGATGAGCTGGAGAAGGAAATGGCAAACCACTCCAGTGTCTTTGTCAAGAAGACCCCAATATGGAGCCAACAAAGAGTTGGACAAGACTGAAATGACTGAACAATAACAACAGAACATATAAGTATATATTTAAACATAAACCAGTTCAATATGTAGCTTTTAAAGCTCTCCTACTTGTTAGAGATTCCTTCCAGATATTTAAAAAAGATAGTTTAATGGCCCTCTTTTCTTTCTTTCCTTTTTCCTTCTTTCCTTCCTTCCCTCCTCTCTCTCTCTCTCTCTCTCTCTCTCTCTCTCTCTC
>NW_027186376.1:356475-408418 GCF_028583685.1 Petaurus breviceps papuanus | reverse complement strand
TCTCTCTGTCTCTCTCTCTCTCTCTCTCTCTCTCTTTGTCTCTCCCTCCCTCCTTCTCTCTCTCTGTCTCTCTCTGTCTCTCTGTCTCTGTCTCTCTCTGTCTCTGTCTCTCTCTCTCTCTTCTGTCTCCCCCTCCCTCCAATCAACAGGCCTGTATTTTCTAACTTGGTAGAGACTACTAGAACTGGTGTGACTCTACAGAACCAAGAGTTGCCTTCTATAACACAATCAATAATTAATCAACATTTATTAAGTGCTACCATGTTCCAGGCACTATGCTAAGTGCTGGGGATACAAAACGAGGAAAAGACAACTCCTGCCTTCAAGGAGCATACAACCTAATGGAGAGAAGCTTACATAGGAAGTCCTGGGTTGGCTTGAGCAGAGGTGACCTCACAAGTGGTTGGCCTCCCCTGGGAGGAGTCTCCTCTCTCTGTTACAGCTCCCTGTAGAGCTGAGTACAGTGTTTAATGAGGCAAAGTAAGAGCATTACTTGGGCAAATTCTGTCACTTCCCTGGGCCTCAGTTTCCTCAACTGTAAAACTGAGGGTGTTTGACTAGATGGCCTTGAAAGTTCTCCCAGATCAAAGTCTCCTATAATCCTGATTCCTATGATGATTACAAAACCCTATAATCACAACCCTCAGTCACAAGACCATTTTCCCAGAAACCTTGGGTCAGCTCCTCCTTCTCCAAATGTCTTGGAACCTACCTGGCTGCCAGCTGTTATTCCCATTATCGACCTAGTCAGACAGACAGCTGCAACCAAGGCTGAATTTGGTTGGCTTATTTACTCTTTCTAATCAAAAGATTTCTCTCTTAGATGCTGTTGTTATTCAGCTTAATTTACCCTCCCCATGTCCTTCCTTCTTACATTACAGCTCTTTAGTTTTCTAACTTAACAGTGATTTTCCCTGTCTCCTTCCACTCTTAGATTCTTAGAGCTGGGAGGAACCTTCAACATCTAGTCCAACAATTTTGTTTTACAAAGGAAGAAACTGTGAGTGTCCCCTGGCATTGGAGTATATGACTGACCAATAGTGTATCCCCCGGGTCAGAGGATATGTGCTGGTCGATGATGTATAGTTTAATCCTTGATTGTTTCCCAGAATAACTGGACCAAAATTCACCACTCAACTACTAGTGTGTTACCATGCCTATCATCCCACAGACCGTCAGGCATTCACCATTTCTATCTTCTATCCTCTCTACCAATCTAATGGGTCTGAGGTGAAACCTTGCAGTTGTTTTAATTTTATTTCTATTATTTTGACCATTGGGAACATTCTTTTATACTGCTGTTAATAGTTTGAATTTCTTCTTTCAAAAGCTATCCTATCTTTTGATCATTTTGATGTTCTACAACAAGACACAGCAACGTGTACAAATCATGAACAGAGTCACATATTGGCTAGCAGACTGGCCTTAGAGTTTGGAATGACTTGGAGGTGGGTTCAAATCCTATTTCTGGCATAGTCCGACCCTGTGACAATCACTTGACTTGCCCTCTCCACTCTTGAACACTATATTGTTTTTGAGAGACTCTAATCAAATATAAATCTTAAGGGCAGAGGCAGGTTTGTTTTTGTCTTTGTATCCCTAATTCCTGGTACATATCAGGTGCTTAATAAATGTTTGTTTATTGACCTGCTTTGATGAATGGCACTTCCATACAAAGAGTTCTTTACATGAATGGAATCACAGATCTGAACAACAACACATGGGCACAAAATTCTAGTATGTAACAAAAATGACTGAGAACTCCAAACATGATTAACTAATTTATTAGGGAGTCTGGGGGTCCCTAATTAAATGGGCCCAAGATATTCCTCCCAATCAGGAACCCCCTCTTTGTATAACAACATCTCCAGCCCTTCCACAAGTCATAAGACATTAGTGTTTGACCATCAGTATCCTAGGGTCCAAGGAAGTTGTGGGTCTGAAGCAAAGGTTACAAGGGAGTGGAAGGTAGTGATTCATAGAGGTGAGGGGTATTACATCAGCAAATGAACCTTATTATATTTCTAACTAACAGTATGGATTCATCTGATATATATATATATATATATGTAATATAACCATCAATACATGGTAGATTAATCATTCATAACTCTTAACAGCATTAACATATATAACTAACAAACAATCCTATTCTGTTCAATTCACTAATATAATCACTAACATACATCAAATAAAAATAAACTAAATAAATACTAATTGATTTGAGTAGGGGGATCAAAATTATTGTCCCACATAACAACAAAGTGCTTTAATAAACGACAGCTACTATCATTACAACAGGTAAGGAAATTGAGCCCATACTGGGGGAGAAACTCCTCAAAGGTCGTACAAGTTGTGAACCTGAATTGCACCTGGCTCCAGATTCATCAGTGTTTATACCACGCCATCCCTCTGACCTCCAGAGACAGAGCTAACTTCTTGCCCGGTTACTTTGCCTTGTTTCTTGCTCTGAAGGCCATGGCCCATTTTGATCCTATGCAATTTCTTGGGTTTCCAAAGTTTGCCAAAGGAAGTTTGTTTTGTTTTGTTGTTTTTGCTTTTTGGAGGGGCAATTGGGGTGAAGCGATTTGCCCAAGGTCACATGGCTAGTTTTTGTGTTAAGTGTCTGAGGCAAAATTTGAACTCAGGTCCTCCTGACTCCAGGGCCAGTGCCCTATTCACTGCGCCACCTAGCTGCCCCATGTTTTGTTTTGTTTTTATAAAGCCAGAAGACCTCTTCCTCTACGGAAGGCCAGTCTTCCATTTGATTTTGTTTCTGTTAAAGAAGGTTCCTTTCTTTTTTCCTCTTAGTGCCTGAAACTTAGATGTTAGGGGGCTTTCCAATTCTTGTCGCTTCAGAACCTGCTCTTTTGTTTTCAAGCTGAAACCTAAGCCATTTCTGAGTCAGGCCTGCTCTCTTCAATAGCCAACATTCAGATGTCTGTTTTCTGACACGTGCCCCGGGGGCTCTCTAAGGGAGCAGATGGCAGCCTAATTACCTTCCATGTTGGCCAAGGGGCAACAGGAACTGAAGCAGGTCGTTGGTAATCACTGCCCGGCTGTGATTCTATCTCAGATCCTCTTTGTAAGGAGCTCAGGGCCCTCACCCAAGGTGCTGCTACCTCCCATCTGTACATCAGCTTCCAGGTATCAGAACCAACCCATGCACATTTGTCATCTCATCAGGGTGGAAGAACAAGGATTCAGATAATTTTCTTTTTGAAAAAATAACCAGTTAAATTCATTAAATTTTATATTTTCAATCAAACTTTTCTGCCTCCCAAGTTCCCTCCCCCACTTAGAAAGAAAAAACAAAACCCCCGCTAGAAATATGTAGAGTCAAAGAAAAAAAATCTGCATTGTCCGTGTCCCCCTCAAAAATACATCTCTGTCTACATTCTGAGTTCTTCCCCTCTCTCTCTAGAGATTGGTAGCATGTTTCATCATTTAGATACTTTTATAAATGAAGAAGCCAGTGCTATAACAAGGGGAGGGCAATGGGGACATCCCCCCAGGGCCCTGCAGTTTGGAGAGAACAGAATTTTAACCCATGCTCTGATTCTGTCGATGTAGGGGAGCTCTCTCATCTTCAAGAAAAGTACGTAAGGCTGACAAAACCTTGTTAAAATGGAGGTGGAGCAGGAGAAGAACCCCAACACGTAAGAGTGGGTCCCACATGTAGGGAGAACCCCACCTGTTGTGTGGCTCCAAGGGAGGCACAATAGTCATCTCTAGCCTATTCTCCCTTCTCCATCTTGACCCCTCGATGAGCCAGTTCAACTATATACTGTTGTTGGCTTAACTTGAATCCTGTCCCTGATCATATCGCTGATTGACCTTTGAAGTCTAAGCTCTGGACCACTCCCACCATCTGCTTCTGCTTTTGCTCCCACACACATGCTACTGATTGAAACTGGAGAAAACCCTAAAACCATGCTGACTGGGGCTGCTACAAATCTATGTTACACTGTCTCCACTGGTTGCTTGGCAATCCATCCTCTATCCTTGACTCAGTAGCCCTCTCTCCACAGTGACTCTTCCACACCTCAAGCCCCTTCAAAGTTCCCATGGCTCCCTCTCCCCCCACCCTTTCAGCTGAGATGCTTCCCCCATATTTTACAGGAAAAAATGAGGCCATTCACTATGACCTCCTTCTTCTCCCCTCTTCAACTCAAATCTCCCAGATCCCACCTGACACTATGTTCACTTGTTGTATTGTAACACAAATGATCCCATTCCATCCCCATCTTCTCTAGCCAATTGCCTTTATCATTCTACTCTTCTCTTCAATATCTCTGTCTACTGGCTGCTTTCCTATGGTCTACAAACACACCCATGTCTCCCCCATCCTCAAGAAGCTCACCTGATTCTTCCATCCGCACTAAGGACCATTCTATGTTTCTTCTGTCCTTTGTGAGTAAACCCTTGAGAAGATCATCTACAATGGGTACCACCACTTCTTTTTCTTTCACTTTGTTCTTAACTCTCTACATTCTGACTTCTGACCTCATCATTCAACCAAAACTGCCCCTTCCAAGGAACCAATGATCTCTTCAGTCCAAACCTAATTGCCTTTTCTCATTTTTCAACCTCCTTGACCTCTCTGACACTGTATGTATCACTCTCTTCTCCTTACTACTCTCTTCTCTCTAGGACACTGCTCTTTCCTGGTTCTCCTTCTACCTGTCTAACCACTCATTCTCACTCTTTTTATTTCTGGATCTTCATCCAGGTCATGCCCACTAATCCTAAGTGTCTCACAGAGCCCTGTCCCTGATTCTCTTCACCTTAAATTACTATTTCCCATGACTATTTCATGGTATCTCATCAGCTCCCATGAGCTCCCATTTTTGATATTTTCTTTAGTATTTAATTTCCCCAGTTACATGTAAAAACAATTTTAAACAGTCGTTTTTAAAAGTTTGAGTTCCAAAGTCTCTCCCTTCTTTCCCCCCCACCCTCACCCCCAATTGAGAAGGCAAGAGTTTGATATAGGTTATACATGTGTAGTCATGCAAAACATATCCATAATAGTCATGTTGTAAAAGAAAACATAGACAAAAAGTAAACTAAAGAAAAATAAAGAAAGTAAAAAAATATGCTTTGATCTGTATTCATGCACCATCAGTTTCTTCTCTGGGGATGGAAAGCATTTTTCATCCTAAGTCCTTCAGAGTTGTCTTGGATCATTGTTCAATTATAATTTCTATGCAAATGATTCTCAAACTTACTTATCAAACCTTAACTACTCTTCTGACTTCCAGTCTTATATCTCCAACAGCACATTGGACATATTGGACTCGATGTCCAAACTGCAGATGTCCTTAAACTTAACAGACATCTTGAAGTCAGCATATCCAAAACTGAACTCAATACCTTCCTCCTGACCCCAACCCTTCTCTCTTATGAATTTTCCCATTACCATTGTGGGTACCAGTCACTCAGGCTTGAAACCTAGGAGATTCTGTGAGCTCAGGCACCTGAACAAAAGAGGAAGTGAAGATCCGGAGGGTGGACAACTCCCAGAGCAATGCTATCTTGAGCTGGCTGCCTTGTTGGGCAGCTGGCTGGTGGGGGCTCAGCATCCCTTCTGCCCTCTTCTCTGTTCTACACCTTCCATTGGCACATTGGTATAGTGCAGGGGTGTCAAACTCAGATAGAAATGAGAGGCCACTAAACCATACATAAGGATCCTGGCAACCATACACATTGTCTTAGAAAACCACATATTAACATCATCTCAGTTAGTCTTATTTAAACAGTGGAAGCAGTAAAAGCTTTGAAATAAACTAAATCACTGGCCAAAAGTATTTTGGTGAAAGTTGGTCAGCCTCTAGAAGCAAAAAAATGCATCCTCCTCCCTCCCCCCACCCTGCTCCCAGCCCCTTACTTTGCTTGGGAACTTGGTTATACAATTTAATCATTGGGTCATAGATTGTTAGGGCAGCATTACTTTGCTCAGCAACTTTGTTGACTCACCTAACGTTGGCACCAGGAAGGACTTTAGAAGGCATCATTCTATAAAGGAGTAGACTAAGGAGCACATTTGTATGCATTTGAAATAGTCGTGCTAATAAAATAGAAAATGACCATTGTTGGCAGGGTTGTGGGAAAGCAGGCACACTACTGTTAGTGGAGCTGTGGAGTGGGCCAGCCATTCTGGAAAGCAATTTTTTCCAATACCCCCAAAGTAACTAAATTATGTCACCCCTAGGCATGAATCTCAAGAAGATCAGAGAAAAAGGAAGGGATCCATAGATACAAAGGTACTTTTTGTTATCAGTCAATTGTCCAATTAAGCCTTTATTAAGTATCTACTCGGTACCACACTTGGAGGATACAGATACAGTGACTGAAACTCCCACCTCTATACAAGCTTATGTTCTGTTGTTTTTTGGAGGAGGGGAGGTAGGGTAATTGGGGTTAAGTGACTTGCCCAAGGTCACATGGCCAGTTTTATGTTAAGTGTCTGAGGCTGGATTTGAACTCAGGTCTTCCTGACTAGCCGCCCCTCAAAGCTTATATTCTAAAAGGGGAGAAATCAATGATAGGCATTGGTCTATGCAGAATAATTATAAAGAGAATTAATTCAAAGGCAATTTGGGAGGAAGAACAGTGGCACTTGAAGGAATCAGTAAAAGCTTCATGGAAAGGTAGTCCTTGATCACCTTTCTTGAAGGGAGTGATTCTATGAAACTAAGGAAGACCCATCAGTTGGAGAATGGTTAAATAAACAATGATACATCAATGAAATGGAATATTATTGTGCCATAAGAATTAATGAAAGGGAGGCCAAGGAAAGAAGATTTATATGAACTAATGCAGAGTCAAGTCAGTCAAAAGCACTTAAGTACACACAAAGGTAAAAACTGGGTGCCTGTCCTGAAGGAGCTCCCAATCTAAGGATGCAGAATAGAGGGAAGGAAAGCGTTTACCGCTGTCTCATCCCACCCCCAGGCTATTTGTACCCTGTGCTGAGAGTTTAGAACCCCTAGCTTTCCTCCAGGCTCCAAGGTTCAGTTCATTAGCCTTCCTGGCACCACCCTAAGTGTGAGCACACTCTCAGGGTTTAAATTATCTGGCATTTACATCTATTTACTTGTGTCCTCCGCTCCACCCAGGCTTCAAAACTCCTGGATTAAGCCCAGTGACAGCCTGAAGGATGGGCTGGTCCATCTGGGTAAACAGGCCTGAGCTGTGTTTTGGTGGGGAGGGATGAGGGTTGTTTTTATTGGAGCGGGGACTCTGCAGCCTGGTTCCTTGATCATCGTCCAGTTTGGCCCCATGGCTCTCCAGTCACAAGGCTGAGCAGACCCTGTAGTACATGATGAGAATGTCAGCCTCTCCTTCCCTGATTCCAGAGTGCCGAAGGCTGAGTACTTACTGGAGTATGTTCATGCCCACCCTAACCTGCAGGCTAGACTGCCCCTTTCTGACTGGTTCCATTCTAGATATCCATCATTTCAAATTAACTCATATTTAATAATAATTTGATAGTATCAATAATTACATTGACAGAAAAATTGGCCTATATTATTTATTTCTTTTAAATTAAATTTAAATACTGTTAGTTAATAGTAAAATAAGTCTAAGGTCGTCACTTTACTATGAACACACCTAATAATTTGAGCTAATATTTACATAGTGCTCTAAGGTGTACAAAAGGGATGGCGTGTATTGTATTATTTCATTCAATCCCCACGACTTTGGGAGGCAGGTGATATCATCACCCCCATTTTATAGATGAATAAAACAGAGGTTAAATGACTTGCCTAGGGTAACCCAGAAAGAGTCGTCCTGACTCCAGGTCCAGGACTCGATCCCTTTTCTTTACTTTTTTTTTTTTTTTTTGCCTTTTGGACGGCAATTGGGGTTAAGTAACTTGCCCAAAGTTACACGGCTCGTTTTTTTGTGTGGGTGTTAAGTGTCTGCGGCTGGAGCCGAACTCGGGTCCTCCTGACTCCGGGGCCAGTGCTTTACTGCGCCACCTAGCCGCCCCAATCCCTTTTCAATTTTACAAAAAACAACATGATCCTAAGGGAAATCTGTGGCAAGGCTAGAAATTTTACATGGTTGTGAGTGAAGTTCAATTGTTCTGTGGCCCTGGGTTGGTGTGTGACTTCGGACAAATACTTGTCAGCACTACGCAATACAAGCTGACCTGTGGAGATCCCAGGACATGTTTCATGCCTTTGAATCCATGATAAGCCTGATTCCCCCAACTCCTCTGATCCCCTCTCCAAGGAGGATGAGTGAGTGGCAAATTCTTTATTTCTTTGTGGCATGAATGTCAACTGATGGGATCCTGTTCCTCCAGCAATACACCCACGCATTAATCACTGGACAAGGCTCTCACATTCCCCTGGGAGAGTTCTCCAGGAAGGGGGCAGGGGAAGGGATGCCGTGGGACTTATGGTTCATGCACAGATTACTCTGTAGATGGTCTTACTCAATACTCTCTGCCCCTTTCCCCAATACTGCTGCCACCCCTGCCACACAGGGTAGAGATACTTTGTCGTTCAAGGTTTATCTAGCACCGTGTAAGGGAGGCTAGCAGTCAGAAACCACATAGGCTGTTTGGGGGCATCCCCAGAGATCATGAGAGGGTGCTCAGTATGTGAGGAAGGAGACTTTAAGCAAGTTCCAAATGACAGCAGCATCCATACAAGCTTGCAAACCTCTGAAACGGTTCATCTGGGATTTGAGGTAATTTTTCAAATTGTCCTCATGTCTCAGTGTAACCTCATTTGCAATAATTGTAGTGATCACGGAATATTAGAGCTGGTAAAACCCTTAGAACACAGACTAAAAGGTCTGGGAGAGTCCTCAGAAGAGGTGTCAGACTCAAGACCCAGTGGCCAGAAGTGGCTGACAAAATTCCCTGGTGTGGCCCAAATCAGACTAAAATGTAATTGGGGAAATAGCCCAATAAATATATTGTTGCTGTTTGACAGTTTCAGCCACATCCCACTCTTCATGACCGCATTTGGGGTTTTTGTGGCAGAGACACTGGAGGTTTGCCATTTCCTTCTCCAGCTCATTTTACAGATGAGGAAACTGAGACAATCAAGATCAAGTGACTTGCCCAGGGTCACACAGCTAGTACGTGTCTGAGGCCAGATGTGGACTCAGGTCTTCTAAACTCGAGGCAAGCCCTCTCTCTACAGAGAGCGAGCCCTAAAACACAATACAGATAATGGTATTTGTGTTTCTCTAAGTCAGAACGGCCACCTGCAGAGACAGAACACAGACTGTCAAGGCAGGAAGGTATTTAAGAAATCATTTGTACCCTTGAGGAGACTGAGGCCAGTGTCTGACACCAAGGCATTCCAAATGTGATCTTTGGTGACTTCCTAACCCAAGCACTAGCTATGGGAAAGGAACAGTGATGATGGCATGGGGGGTATCTGTGCCCATCGGTGCAGCCAGCCACACGTCTGAGCTGGAGCTGGGCCACACCCAAGGCCAAGGGCACCCAGCGGGAAATCTCTTCGACCACTGTCCTGCAACACGTGTTGGGGAATCCTTGCCAAGCGACTATGGAAAAGGAACCAGTGACTGGCTCGACTCCTCCAGGGCAAGGCCTCCACTGGGCAGGAGAGCAGGGCAGGGGGAAGGCTGCAGGGCTAATTCTCCCACAGCCTCTGCTGAGGTGGACAACACACTTGCCTTAACTCTCCCAGGTTCCTTTCGGTTTCGACATGGTTTACCAGGCCCTGGGGCTGCCCTCCTCACAGGAGCCCCCTGGTGAGATGGATCCCAGTTCAAATAACATTTATGGGGCAGCTAGGGGGCACAGTGAATAGAGCACTGGCCCTGGAGTCAGGAGGACCTGAGTTCAAATCCAGCCTCAGACACTCAACACACTTATTAGCCGTGTGAACTTGGGCAAGTCACTTAACCCCAGTTGTCCTGCCCTTCCCCCTCCAAAAAGTAAAAAAAAACAAAAACAAAAATCAAATAACATTTATAAAGGACCTACTAAGTACCAGAGAGAGCTAGTCTCAGGTCCCATCTCTGATCTATCCCTCTGCATGACCCTGGGCAAACCACTTTAAAACCTTAGAGTCCCAGGAAAGTCTCCAAGACAAACTTGCAGGATGGTCGTTGATGAAGAATTTCTTCACCAGGTATTCTCTGCACTGGGGTCCTCAACGTGCAGCACTGGGGGGCGGTCCTTGAGACCCTTTCACGGGGCACTCAGGGTCAAAACTATTTCCATAATAATACTAAGACATTTTCATTTTGAATGTGGTAATGAAAGAAAAATTTAAGCCACAGAAATGTGTGTGTGGGGAAATTAAAAAATCATTTTGAAGCATATTTAAGGGGCTTTCAAAATGAAAGCCCAGCGAATTCAGAGGTTTGCATGACTGTCTGTAGAAGAGGGGTTGTATTTGTTTTCTCAATGGGTGGGGGAAAGCAGTGGAGGGAGGGAGAAAATGCAGAACTCACAATCAAGATAAGAGAAATAATTTTTAAAGAGACCTGCCTAATGCTAATGAAGTCACATACCTGGGCAACAAAAGCACTGTGGTAGCCACGGGATATGAAGGAGAAACTTGCCTGGTCCCTGATCTAAAGCTTGTCATCCCATGGGGTGACAGGACACGTCTGCAGACAGGTGCTATGTGGGGGCTGGGGGTCTGAGGAGTATGTGAGGATGGGAAGGGCTCGGGAGCAGATGGAAGAATCAGGGGAGGCTTCCAAGGAGAGGAGGCACCGAAGCCAAGCTTTAAAAGAAGATGGTTCTGGAAGGTAGCAAAGACTAAAACAAGGCAGGCGATGAGTGGCGGGATGAGACTCGTCCAGCTGGGCTGGGACATGACCAAGAGGAGTGGGAACTAAGGCTAGAAGGGGGGTGGCAGCCAGAGCCACACTGAGGAGGCACTAGGGAGCCCCAGAAGGTGTCTGAGGAAGAGTGGGACGGTCAGTCTGTGTTAGGAAGGTAGCTCGGGCAGCTGTGAGGAATTGCCTGGAAAGGGAAGCCAGGTGGGTGGGAGGGTTCAAGCAAGCAGTGGGGAGGGCCTGTACTAGGGATGCTGCCCACTGTGGAGGGGCCATCAAACCGCCTTGGCCATGGGCAGATGTGGGAGAGGAGGGAGGGGAAGAGTCAAAGGGGACCCCGACGTGGTCAGCCTGGTCACTGGCTTGAGGCTGCTTCTGGCTTGTTCCTGTCCCTCCTTGCCAGTGTCCCAGGCTCTCTCTCTCAGTATTCCAGGGCTGAATGGAAACTTGCCCACTTCCCTGGCCCAACTGGCATGCCAACACCTGCCCTGGCAAAGAAGACACCACGGGCAGGCTGACCCCCAGGGCCTGGCAGGGATCTGGCTGGAGAGTATACTTTGTGGGGATAAAAACACCAGCTTGTTTGGCTCCCATCTCAAATGAGAACCGAGGGATAAAAGGCTGGACTGGGGAGTAGGGAGGGGCACCCCAAGGTGAGGCTGAGGAGCGAAAGGGCCAGAACGGGGACAGTGGCACCTTCCAGGGGATGGAGGCAAGCACACACCAGCCTGAGACAGGAGATGGTACAAGTTACATTTATTGGGAGAGAGAGGTGGCGGTCCCCACAAATGCTAGGCTCCCAATGTCCAATCTCCACTTGGGTCCTCTGTGCCAGGTGAGCCCTGCAGAGCTCATCTGTGGGACTTGGGGGAAGGCTCTCATTCCCTTACATGTCCCCCACAGCCTCACAAGAGACAGGCCCAAGCCTCGGGAGGAAGGGCCTGACAATGGTCCCCAGATGGCCGTACCCTGGCACTCTTCCCTCTAGGATCCTTCCCCTTCATGGAGCCACCCTGCTCAGCACTAAGACACTGGCAGGGCCCCCTGCTCCCCATGGTCCATATTCCAGAGACGGTAAAACTCGGCAAAGTCTACGTAGGGCTCCACCCGACCATCCTCATCAGGCTGGAGGGAGTGGGAGGGGCGGGAGCGGAAGAGACCCCCGTCAGAACTGGAGCTGCTGCTCTGGGTATGGGTGTTGGTGGACTGGAGGGTCATGGTCGGGCTTTGGCTGCAAAAGACAAGAGGGAGCAGACATGAATTTGTCTTCCCAACCCAGGCCTTCTTTACCAGGGAGAATCCAAGCCTTCCAGAGGGATGAAAGGCTCTAATGCTTTCCCAGGTTCTTCCCCAAAGGAATTCCAAGCACTTTGGAACCTCTCGGAGGAAGGGAAGGGAGAGCGCTTTCTCTGTCTCCCATTGGAGGAAACCAAAATGGCAGAACTGCTGGACTTTCCTGGAGAAGCCAGGTCTCCTCTCCCATCGAAAGGCCCTTCCTACCATATTCTACCTTCTTTAATGGCAGACTCGGCCTCTGACAATCCCAGGACCACCCAAGAGACCACCCAGTCAGAGGGGATTGGTAGGAAAGGGAGTGCAAATGCCCTGGGGACCCTCCTTCTACAGACAGGCCCAGGGGAGGCTGGGGGGCTGCTGTTCTGAGGCCCTCCCCCCACTGGGTGTGGAGGAAGACAAGGCAAGAGCCCTGGGGACACAGAAGAAAAAGAGGAGGGAGACTTGGCCACGCCCCACCCAGATGTCCTTTTCAATGGCGGCATCCCACTGTGAGCGAGTTGGCAGAGGCCACCATCCCCTGAGTGAGCTAGGGGCCACATCTCTATTATTCTGCAAGGGATTGGAATGTGGAAAGCAGGCCGGTAGCTGGCCTGGCCTGAGCATATGAATGCAGGAGGCCGGGCTGAAAGAAACCTGTCGGACAGGTCTGCTGTTGTGAGGGGCCCCTTCCTCATGCCCGACCCCTGCCCCATCCCCCAGACCTTCTCCGTGACTGTGTTTATCCAAGCTCAGAACAGTCACCGCCAAGGCAGGGGCCCCAGATTCCACAGCAGCAAAGGAGCCAGCAGGCCCTGAATCAAGCCCAGGCCACTGCCTACAAGCACGGTCCTTCTATCATGGGAGCACAAGCAGAAAACAGTCATGGAAAACTAGGAAAAAACACTGTCTAAGGCCGTGCTGTGCGTCTTGAGTCCAGGCCAAACCTTCACTCTGTTCCCGAATGCTCTGCCTGCCTACAGTGGTCCAGCCCCGGGAGGAGGGGGCACAGATCAGAGGGAGGCCTGGGTCTGGGCACAGACTGGCACTTACTTGGTTAGGGTGGGCGTCACCTCATCCAGGGTGGAAGCGCTGTGAGCACCATTGACCATCTGTCCCTGGGAGGGCATAACTAGGGACAGCGTCACACTGGTCTTGCTGGTGCTCTGGGCACTGGAGTAAGGCACGGAGACGGGATACACGCGTCCTCCTAGAACAAAGACGCCCAGAGACTGAGCCTGGGTCTCTGCCCAGCCCCTCCCTCTGGCCGTCAGCAGTTTCATCTCCACAGCTCCTGCATCCACTCCCCTCACTGTCAAACCCCAGGATCAGGACCGTCAGCCAGCCCTTACCTGAGCAGGGACATCCTGAGAGGCAACCAGCCAGAGGACACCGAGGGGGAACCCCCCCACACCCCATCTACACCTGACCCACTCTGGTGGTCCCCTCCGTCACCGAGAGCAGCCACTGAGATGTCTGCACTGAAAAGGCCCACGTGCCCCCCAGTCCCAGGGGCCTCCCACATCAGCAGCCGTGCCCAGTGCTCTCAGAGCGCCTCACACCCACAACTGTGTGGGACCCGCCAAGCACACAAGGAGAGGAGGGGAGAGGCTGAGAGCAGAGCCCAAGCTGCTGCTAGGACGTTCTGGGGGCCGTGGGTCCACTGAAGAAAATCAGGAGGCTTCTCCCTGGCCCAAACATCCTCTGATTCTCACAACGACCTCACAAGCAGCACACTTAAGCTAGCAGCATGCCCACTTTACTGGCCAAGACACGGAGGACGAGTCCCCCAGGGCCGGCCCCGCTCTCTCCTACCACACGAACACAGACAACGGCTGGGCTGTCATAAAACGGGCAAAAATGCAGAGAATGCACCAGGCTGGCAACAAGCTGCGAGACAACCTCCCCCACCAAGCGAGGCATGGAATGCCCGCCTGCCCGCCCGCCTCCAAACATCCCAGAGGGCCTGAGCCAGATGAGCAATGATGGGCAGATGCAGGGCGGAGGAGCCAGCTGGTCACGTGGAGAGAGGGAGGGGGAAGAGGGGACAGACTGTGCCCCCAGCATGGCTGCAGGGCCGGCTGGGGCTGGGACCCGAGAGGGGAGGACTGCTCTGAGACGCAAGGACGAGAGCAGGTGAGAAGGTTCCAGAAGGGGTGGGCTGGGGGAAGCCGGAGGAAGGCCCTGCTGGGGTCCCCTCTGTGTGTCCTGGGGGCGTGGAGAGGATCCCAGGAGAGCACAGGTCAGTGACCTCATCTGTGAAATGGGCTAAGAAGAGCTGCCCCGCCCCCTCTGAAGGTGAGGAGCTCTGCCTTGGAGAGGTCAGGATGTGGCCTCCAAACACACACACTCACAGGCACTCACACATACATGCACACACACACCACACACAGACACATTCATACGCACATACACACTCTAACACTTACACACATATGTGCACAAACATGCACATACACAGTCACACACACATGCACACTCACTCATACTCACACACATACACACACTCACCCACACACACGACAGGCTCCTCTCACAACATCGGGGGTCACTCTGGGCAGCCGGCTCTCAGCAGCAGCGCTGACACCCCGGAGTGACCGGCCTTTCAGGCACCACCAGCCTGGAATAACTCAGCCACGGTTCCTGGGAGCTGGGGGAGCCCGAGCGCGGATGGGAGGGAGCCCTTTGTGGCCTCTGCTGGGCAACACGGGCACGCGTACCTTGGGCTGGGGTCAGGGTGGGCTGGCTCATCTCGCCCAGCGAGTACCCAAAGTTCCTCACCAGCAGGGTCATGTCCTCATGCCGGGGGCAGAATGCCGAACGTTCCCCACCGCTGGCAAAGGTGTCCCCGTGGATACGTTTCACCCGGTCCACCACGGCCTGGGCCACGGCATCCAGAGAGGGCTGCTTGGCGAACTCCGTGGCAATCATTGCAGCAATCTCCTAGAAAGCCCCAGCAAAGCAAAGGTAGGAGTAGATGCGGCCTCCAGCCACTGGGGAGAAGAAACCCCAGGCCACAGCTGGCCAGCTGCGGGAGAGGGTCACCCCCAGCTCTGCTGAGCACCCTGAAAGGGGCATTGAGCACGAGGCCAAGTCAGGAACCTGACCTCGCTGTGCGATCCCAGGGAGACCATGTAACCTCAGCTTTCCTCATCTGTGAAATGGGAACAATAACAGCCGCTACGTCCAGGGCTGTGATTAAATGACATTGTAACTGTACGGCGCTGCAAGCGTGCCTAATTCTTAGGAAGCCCTTGACACATGTCTGTCACCATCATTACTATCACCCCTCCCTCGCCCCGCTTCTAAACACACAGGCACACACACTTCCTTGTAGCCCAGTGGTGAGAAGCCATGGAGCACGATGGCCAAGGGCTCCGCCCACTCGGTGCCCTGTGGCAAGGGCAGAGAGGCCTGCGATGGCGGCCCAAGCACCGCCCCCCCCCCCCCACGGACCCTTCTCCATCCCAGCCCGGCCTCACTGTCCCATCCACAAGATGGACAGTCTGGGTGCTCTTCTGACAATGAGGAGGGGCCCTGCCCTGTGCCCTGAGGCTCCTGGGACCCCAACGAAGAAGGCCTTGGCTCCAGGGCCTCAGTTTCCTTATCAGTGAAGGGGATGAGAACACCTGCCCGGCCCCATGTCCCAAGTCCACTGTAACAACTGAGATAACAGGTGCACTTCAGAGACTGAGGGTTATTATTCTGCAGATGGGATTCTTTATTTACCTTTTATAGGTGGGAAAACAAGGGACACACACACGTGTACACGCACACACCTTATCTGCTCAAACACACATGGAGCTAGGACAAGAACGCCGCTGTCCTGATCCCCGCCTCTCCCCCTCAAGGGTGTTGGCTGTATGGGTCGGTACTGTGACAGAGGGAGGGAGGTGGACTGGAAAGAGCCAGAAAGGCAGAGGTCCTGGCTGGAGCCCCAGGCAACTCTCCAGGACTAGAGGCAGAGCAGCTGCCCATGGGCCTGGCTGGAGGGAGGCCCACAGAGCCTTTGCTGCAGTGGCTGCTGGGACTGCCCGCTCCCCTTCAGGCATCTCCGCAGAGTGGACAGTGAGTCCTTTACAAGAGCCCCCATAGGGGAGGAGCATGAGCAGTCTTAGCCCCTTCTACAGGGTAGTGGAGGCTGGGAGAGGGGCCATGCTGCCTCTCGCTAGGGTCAGGGACAGATTGAGCCCCACACTCCTGTGGTTTCTCTCTTTTATCTCTTGGCCCTTGTTACTCCCCATTTCAGGCCCAGGAGAGCCGGCTACTTGTCCTTCTGCTTGTCCCCAGAGCTGTGGGCTTCCTTTTCTTTCCTCATGTGTGTACGATCAGCCCAGGCAGGGGGGGCCACAGAAAACATGGATGACCCTGGCTTACCGGCCCGGGTTGGGCCCCTTTTCCACCCACCACTCCCACTGTTCTCTGCTGGCCACCAGGGGACCGAGCCGCTTGGCCAAGCCAACCTAATGTCACTGGGGAGAGAACAGTGGAGGGTCCTGCAGCACTGGCCTGGCACCTCCCTGAAAGCAGCTCTGCCAGGAACCAGCCTGGACACCCCCCAAAATGCTGCCCGGCTCACCTGATTGGCCTGCCCTGGCCCATGGGCCGCCTCCAGAGCTTTGTAAAGCCCCTCTGACATCAGCACCAGGAAGCCTGTCACGCCCTCCAGGGGCTGCCCTCCGTGAATTTCTGGCTCCGCAATGATCGGCTTGGACTTGGCAGCGCTGGAGGAAAGAACCAGAGATCGCTTAATTCTGAGAAGTCGTTCATGGGCTTTCACGCTGGTCAGCCTCCAAACAAAAACAAAGGAAGGAAGCGGGAGGAGGAGGAGATGGTGCTGGTCAGGGTAGTGACACAAGCCAGTCCTGGCCCTCACAGAGCTGCCCTAAGTCCTCCCTGCACCCAAGGTTGGCAGTGCTCGCTACTTCAAGGTCTCACTCTGCCCATCTGTCCCAGCCCCCCACAGGCCCGGTCCTGCCACGGGGGCCACATTGCTGGGCGACAACTCTGCCACGCCCTCGCCAGTTCCTTGTCCTTGGGGTCAACAGCCAATCCTCGGACAGCATAGCCTGGAGGCCTGACCACCCTGGCCAGAGTCAGTGCCCTCAGGCTTCCTCCAGCTGCGGGAAGCAGAGAGCGGTCAGAGGCAGAGCTTCTCACCCAAGCAGTTCGATGTCGCTGTAGCCGTATTTGACCTTGTAGTCCCCGATACGGCGAGTACTCTCTTGGCCCCCAATGGTCCCCACCTGTTTGATTTTCCCGGCATCCAAACCTGCCAGGGGTGAAAAAGAAATCCCATTGATTCCTCTGGTCCAGAAGCTCTTCAGTGTGGTCTGGGGCCTCAGAGGGCTTCCAGAGACCCTTTCTCACAGGGTCTGAGGTCAAAGCTATTCCCATAATAAAACTAAGATGTTTTCGTTTCTAACATGGCAAATGGTGATCGATATAACCCCTTCAAACAAAAGCTCTTTGGAGTCTGCAATCTTCAAGGTGTAACAAAGCTCTGAGACCAAAGGTCTGGCGACTGATATTCTAATTATAAGGAAGAGCAGAAAAGGCACCCAGGGACAAAGCTGAGGCAATGGGAAAGGCAGTGTGATGCCATGGGGGCGGGCAGTGCCAGCCTCGCAGGGCCCTGCCAGGATCTGCAGAAATGTGAATCCACTGTCACCCCCAAGCCATCCCCACGCAGGGCACTCCCCAGCGAGGACATCTGCAGCACCAGTCAATTGAAACCCTCTCCACCCGTGCCTGGCCAGACTCCCCACGGCAGGGCCCAGATGTACCCAGCTGGGACAGGCGAAACAGCTCATCCTCATTTTCCGTGGTGTGGTCAGCATTCAGCTGGGTCACCTGCAGCCCATCTCCGGTGGCCTTGCAGAGCAGTGCACGGTTCGTACCTGAGACCAAAGAAGGCGGTCAGCAGCCAGCTATGGGAAGGGGAGGGGAGGATCCGAAAGGAGAACAATTAAACAGAAAGGATGGAAAGAGAAAGAGAAGAATGGAGAGAGAAGGCAGGCATTTCAATACACTGCTGCTGTGTGAAAAGAGAAAAGAAACCAGGCAAATGCCATGTGTGTCACTCAGGAGAGAGAAGACCTGTCACCAAAAATCCAACCTTCCACAATTTTTCTTCTTTAAACAGAAAAGTGATATTGACGTCTTTCATTTTTTTTATTGATCACACCTAAGCATGCCTCTCCCCTTCTTCTGTGATGGAGCAGGAAACAAAGGTAAGGAGACTTCACGGGTCCTCCCGGAAATGGCCTCTAACAGCCCACACAGCGCTCCAAGCCCCCGGCCCAAAGGAGCCCCCCGACCTTCCCAGAGAGCAGGAGCTCCCAGGGGCAGGTCCTCAGGAGCGCACTCCCAAACAGCCTCAGCAGTGGGCAAGTCTGAAGCATGCTGATTCCCCAACAAATTGGCCTGACTTTTGCTCCTCAGAACGCCAGCTTTATGTTCTCGTTCCCCCCACCCTGCCAGCTGGAGACTCACCAACATTGGCGATATAGAGCTTGTTGTTGAGAATGACCGCCACCACGGCCATCGCACCGCCAGAAATCTCTCTCTCCAGCACCTTCAGCCTCTCCAGGATCTTCTGGTACTGAGATGGCAGCTGGTGCTGAGGGACCCCCTGTAACACAGAGAGGCCAGGAGGCCTGACATAAACCCAGCCGTCCCACCAGCTCTTCAGAACTACCCAAGAGACCTCACGAGAGGGTGAGAGGGTGGTGGTGACAAGAGCGGCCTGGGTCACCACAAAGTGGATTCTAACTTGCAGGCAACTCCTGGCTGCCCAGGGAGGGATCCCTGGTTGCAGACCCAGAGCCTTTCAAGGGTCACTAAAAGAGACCATGTGGGAGATGGGAAAGGATGAGGGTGTGAATCCCAGCTCTGCTCTCCAACACCTGAGTGAGCTTGAGAGGCCCTCTGCCTCTCTGGGCCTCAGTTTCTCCCTCTATAAGATGAGACAGCTCAGATCGTTAACCTTTAAGGTCCCCTACGATGCTAAAAGTCAAACCAATCTGTCATCCCTTGCAGCCTCACCTGATCAGGCTGGTCACCTGATGGAAAACACTCGAGTAATTTGGGACCAACAGGTCCTGGGAACCAAGGGAGCCAGAACTGCTTGATTCAGTCAGGACCCCAGGTTCTTCCTCACCGGGGTGGGAGGGGAGGCAGGAGAAGCTGTTACCTCTGGCAGCTGGGACTGGAGGCTTGCCTTCTCTGCCAAACCATCATCAATGGACTCCAGAAAGCTCCTTTCCACAACATCAAAAGCCTAGAGGGCAAAGGACAGGAAGGTGAATCAGAGCAAACACGCATCCTATTCCTGAAGCACTCACTAATCTGATTTCAGAGATTCTTTCATTAGATAATAGCATGATCAGATCTTCAGGGCCATGATAAGGCTGACTCTTGCAGATGAGGAACCCAATGGCCAGTCCAGATCTCTTGACCATGGGCCTAGAAAGTCACAATCCTAAAAACAAAGGATATGCCCATCCCCCTGGACACCTGGGGCTGGGAAGAGGTCGTGTCAGCCCAACAACCCAGAGGCACTTGCTGCCATATCTCACAACGATCAGGGCTCAGCACATGTGTACCATGTGAAGGAAGATGTCATCCCAAACAGGGTCATGCCCCACCTCAGCCAGGGCTCTCCCCTCCTCCGATCCCACACCTATCCTTGCAAAGAGAGCATGGCACAGGAGAAGATGCTATTGCCAATGTCACCCCTGCCACCTCCACGGCCTACCAGTGGGTGACTCTGGCCAAGCCCAGAAGATGGGCATCAGCACACTGGTATCTCCTACCTCGTGGGGTGGCTGTCAGATGCCCCATCAGTGACCACAAGGATCTCTGGCTAAGGCCACACGATGATTCCCTGAGAGCCCAGACAAGAGCAAGCTGATGGGGACAAGGGCACGGCACAGCTTCACGTGCCTGGGGTGCCGGTGTGTGGAACAGGGAGACGCTTGTTTTTCTTGGCTCCAGAGGGACAGGCAGAACGGGGAGCATGGGGGACGCCGAGGAGAGGCATTTTTTGGCCCAGCATGAGGAAAAACTCTGTAGCGATGACAACGGTCCCAAAGCAGAAAGGCCCACTAGGTCAGGGCGTGAGCTCCCCGTCACCACTGGTCCTCAGGCTGGGGATGCACAAAGACTTGTCAAGTGCCCAGGAGGCTCACCTCCTCTTCTCAGCTCACTGGCGTCCACAGACTCAGCACAGAATCCGCCCCCTGCCTTCCCTCGACATCTATTTTGTCACATGTTGCTATTTTCACCTTGTCTCCCCCAGACTGGGAGCTACCTGAGGGCAGGGACCCTTCTGGCCTTTCTCTGTATCTCCAGCCCTTGGCCCAGGGCCTGGTGCATAGTAGGTGATTCACTGATGCCTGCTGACTCTTGACAGACTGACCTGACTCTGCGCTGACTCGTACAAGCCTTCCCAGGTTTCCCACTATTTCTTGGGGTACAGTAATATCTCATTCCATCCACACGCAGTCCTTTGTTCAATTATTCCCCAATGGATGCCCCCCCAGCCTGGAGTTTCCCAGAAGCACTCTCTTCTGGGAGAAAGGGACCAAGGACCACCTTCTAGAGGATGCCTGTCCTGAAACCCTTAGCTGCAAGGGCGCCTGGAGGAAGCAGGAAAGGAGCTGCTGGACTGGGAGAGATTGAAGAGGAGAGAGAGTTGGGAAGGTGTGGGGGCAGTCTGCTGATGAGGCTAGGAGGGGATGAGACCAGGGGTCCATGGAAAGGGGACATCTGAGAGTTGGGAAGGTGGGGGGTGAAGAGGGAGCCTGTGGAGGGAAAGCATTAAGGTCCCTTCCAACAATGGCAGGGAGTCCGTAAAACAAAGGACTGGGGAGACCTGCATTATTGCACTTAGCAAGTGGCCTTCTCCCTCAGCTCCAGGCCCCCAGGGAGCCAGGGCCTCCCCGTCTCTCCTTCACAGGAGCACAGCAGGCCATTACCTGGAGCAGGACCCGCCTCACGTCGGCCTCGCTGTGCTCAGCGTTCAGCTGGCCCAGCAGCAGCTCTGCCGACAGCCTCTGGCCCACAAAGTTGGCCACTCGGTTGCCATCATAGCCGTTGAACACCCCGTAGAGGAAGCAGTTGTTCTCGCTCCTGTCAGAAAGGAAGGAAAGGTTCAGGCTGGGATACCCCCCAAGCACAAGGGGAGGCCTGCCATGGAGGAGCTTCCTGGCTCTCCAGTGTCAGCCATCACCCGGGCATGGAGAAGCGAAGTGGATTCAGAAGCGGAGTCCTGGGGCCGCAGCCTGGCTCAGCTTCGCACTAGCGATCTAATCCCGGCCGCGGTTTCCTTCTCTGGTCCACACCCGGGAAGGTCCCTTCAAGTTTCACACCTTATGCCCCTGTGCTCCTCCTCCTGTTTCTGCACTCGTGATCTTTGCCCTGATAGGTTCCAGGGGTGCCCTTGTGCTGTGGGGGCAGCTACACCAGGCTATGTCTCTGAGCCCACAGCGCAGTGACTCACCATGCTGTAGTCCTATGGATGCCCCGTGTCAGTAACACTCACAGGGAACAATGCGGTCAGGTTATTCTGCTGGGAAGCCTCCCTCCCAGGGCAGGGCACCAGCCCCGAGCCTCTCACCTAAACTTGAGCCAGTTATCCTCCAGCGGGTGGCTCTCGCTGCCCTTGCCGTCAGCAGAGTAGGTACGATTTGGAGCAGAGCCAACTCCAGAAAGCTGGCAGAGAGGCAGGTCATCGGTCCAACTTGGCTGCTGCTCCTGGGGAAAGACGAAGAAAACAGGAGATACACCCCCCCCCTTTCTTCCATGACCCAGCCTGGTCTTTCTCTTCTCAAAAAACCCCAGCAGACTGAGCACAATCCTCCCCTACCATCCCTTCTTCCATTTCCAAAATGACTGTTCAATGAACAGATGAATGGAGAGAGCTCTCTGCCCTTTACAGCATCTTACACCTTGTGAAGCTTATAAACATGCTCACCAGGAAGGTCTCTGTACAAACACTGGAATCCAGGCCAGGATTTTATGGCAATCAGCGTGTTAGAAAAACAAAGCAAAGCACACACTTTCAACCTTCAGATGTTTGACTGAAAACGATCGAAAATCTTTCATGTCAAATAATCAATAAACATTTACTGGGAGCCTCCCATGTACCAGGCACATGTGCTAAGTGCTTGGGATACAAATAGAGGCTAAAGACAGTTGCTGCCCTCAGAGAGCTTACAATCTAAAGGGGGAGACAACAAGCAAGCTCGAGACAGGATCAACAGGAGATAATTCAGGGAGGGAAGGCTCCCTGTGAGAGGTGGGAATTTAGCTGGGACTTAAAGGAAGCCAGGGAGGTCAGCAGTCACAGCAGAGGAGGGAGGGTGCTCCTGACGAGGACGGTCACAGAAAAGGCTGGAGCCAAGAGGTGGAGGGCCAGTGTCACTTGAACAAAGAGTAAGTCCTGGCAGTGAGCTGTAAGAAGACTGAAAAAGGGAGGCGGGGAGAGATTAGGAAGGGCTTTGAATGTCAAACAGCATTTTGTATCTGAGCTGGGAGGTGACACGGAGCCACTGAAATTTACTGAGTGTATGTCTGTGTGTGTGTGTGGGGGGGGTGTCACAATCAGACCTGCGCTTCAGGAAAATCTCTTTAGTGGCTGAACGGAAGGTGGACCAGAGAGAGGAGAGACTGGAGGCAGGCAGACCATCCCACCCCGCTCCCCCCCCCCCAGCAATTACAATCATCTAGGTGTGAGGTGATAAGGTTGTTCTTCACAGGGCAGTGGTGTCAGAGAAGAGAAAGGGGAGTATGGGAGAGATGCTGCAGAGATGAAGGCGACAGGCCTTGGCAACAGCTTGGATATGGGGAGTGAGAGACAGGGAGGAATCCAGAATGACCCCTAGGGTGTGGGCCTGAGGGGCTGGCTGGCTGGAGCCATGCTTTACAGTAAGGTGGGGGGTGGGGAAGATAACGAGTTCAGTTTTGGACACAGTGAGTTTAAGATACGTCTGCTGACATCTAGCTGAAGACATCTCAAAGGTAGCTGGAGATGAGAGACTGGAGGTCAGCAGAGAGATTGGGGTGGTAAAGATAGATTGGAGAATTATTGGCGTAGTAATTAAATTAAATTAATTAAATCCATGGGACCTAATGAAATGATCAAGTGAAATGGTTTGTGTCCCAGCAGGTGGCCTCATCCCTGGCACTGGTTAACAACACTTGAGGCCTGACAGACCCAGCCTCTACTATCCTAAGCATCAAAGGAGACCTGAGACAGGACACGCTTCCGGCCTTCACAAAGCTTCTCTCTCTAGTCACAGGGACACAACATGTGTACAAATAAGGCCTATGACATAATATCTACAGATCAGAAGAGACTGTAAGAGGATGCAAGGTATACAGTGTTATAGGAAGTCCTGAGAAGGAAACATCTGTCCAATTGAGAGAACCAGAGAAGTGTTCACACAAGGACAGTCAGCATTTGATCGGGGCCTTAAAGGATGAGGAGGATTTTAAAGGTCAGAAACAGAGGGGGAGGGAGGGGAAACTGGGGGAGAATCTGCACATTTTGGGCATTTATTAAACTATGTGCAAAGCCTTGGGGATACAAATAGAGAAGTCAGACTGTCTCTGCTACCAAAGAGCATTCTAATGGAGGAGACAGCACCCGGAGAAGGTTCCAGCTGCCAGTCAGATGGGTACATCCCGTGGTCCTTAGGGGGCCAGGGCAAAGCAGATGGTCAGGCTTTGTCTTTAATGTCATTGCCAATGATGAAATCATCTCATTTTCTGGTACTGGACCACTGGCCAGGCCAAAGACTTTGGTGATAAGAACTCTCCTTCCTGGGTCTTCCAGAGTTGCGGCTGCAGCCCCTGCAAGGAGGAGCTCTCCTCAGGCTGCACCTCCCTGGGGGTGGCTTCCTAGGATGGTGGTGAGGGCCCGGGGCTGGTAGCACAGCTATTCCCAAGGCTTTCAGGCTCAGGCTCCTGGGCTGTCTCCATTGGGTCTGATGAGGGGTGACAGTGAGAGTGGTGGGGATGGCAGCCTGACCCCTGCTGCCTCCTGTCTCTCCCTGAGGGCGCCCTGCTCCTCCAGTGGGGCTGCCTTGCCTCTCCAGTGTGGCGAGGCTGATGGGGATGGCTAGCTCCTTCTCCACAGAAACTGCCTCCCCAGGTGATAACTGGGCTGGGAGTAGAACGAGTGCTCTGAGAAGTTGCATGTGGAAGAAAGCAGGTGGAGTTGAGAAAGATTACCCAGAAGTCCTCATTTTATCACAGCTGCCACAGGCTACAAAGCAGTGTTGTCTTTTCCCCCCTTTCTCAAATTTCTTAATACTTTTGGGAAAGCTCTTGTATTTTCAACACATGTATTCACACAAACCCACCACTTCACCCCAGCCCACATGGTTACAAAATATCCTCACATCCTGAATACAAACCAGTGTGTGTGTGTGTGTGTGTGTGCTTCCCAATGTGTAAAGATGATGAGTCTCTGTACTAATCATAGCCTGTCGCACATGGGCTTGAGACAGTGTAAACATACGTAAGCGTGCTTAAGAAGGAGTCATGTTTTAAGTGCAGGAAAACAGGCCAAGAAAGGGAACTGTTCCCCAAACACGATCTCTAAACACTCTCTGCCTATGAGGCCGGGCCAGAGCGAGGGAGTCACAGCCCTGCCTCTGCCTCCCGCCAGCTCTCTGACTGTGGACGAGGTCACTCTGCCTCTCTGGTCTTTGTTCGCTCATCTGTAAAACCCAACTGCATAAGGAGAACGAAGATTTCAAATGGAAATGTGGGCTGTGATTATCACTGCACAGCAGCTTCCTGTTTCACTGTGTGACTCTGGAATGGAGGTTGATTTTTCCAATGCTTTAAAAGCGTCTCCATTAACTGCACTCTTTCCAGGAGCCCTGATTTCACAGCTGGGAGGGCTCTACTCCCACTAGAGATGCAAATCCTGGCCTTCCACATCCAGCTGGGGACGCTTCTTCTGGGTCCAACTTCCCAGAGCGCACGCTCTGGCCAGAGCCACCAGGAGGCGCCAGAGGAGGCCATTACAGCACCTGGGGGAAACACCTGCCCAGTGGGTCATCTCACAGTCCTAACTGGCAGAGAGATGAAAGGCTGGCCCCCGGCCAGGAGCGTTACAAAGCTGCACTTCTTCCTGTGGTCCTTGTCTCCCCGAATGTCCCATTTCTTCACTCCCGTCCCAGCCACCTCCTAAGCACAATTCTGAAGACTCCTTGGGATACATTTAGGCTACTTCCAGTGCGTGTGCATAGTGGAGAGGCGTGCTCTGGCACTGATGCCTGCTCACAACCAGGGCTTTAGCAACATGGCAGAGGTCCTTTAGGGAACACTACACTCAGACTCTCTCACACAGGTAGACAGCCAGAGACGATGCCGTGGCTGCCCACAGGGCACACTCCAGTGTGGGTAAACTGCTTTCTGACTTGATTTCCTTAACCACGCACAAAGTCCTCTCCTTCCACCTTCGAGGGATTGAAAACAGGTGGTCCCTGAAGACTCGGCATTTGTAGGGCACTGGCCAGTCTTGACAGTTCTTTCACATTCATCGACTCCTTTAGACTTGGCAACAAGCCCCATCAAGCAGAAGTGACTATGCTCATTCCACAAATGAAGACACTGGAGGCTCAGAGAGGGTGACAGAAGACTTGCCTCACAGACACAGAGGCTGGGTATAGAAATCAAGCCTCAGTCCCAGTCCCCTAACCTACCCTGCCTCCAGCTCCAGCTGGGCAGAGCATTTCTGCTGCTATGATCATAACGGTTTACATAACCCCTCCTTTTATACGGTAGTTTCCAACTCTGGATTCATAGGATCAGAGGATTCGGGGACAGAAAAGAGTACCCGGTTGAAGCCTACATTTCAGAGGTAAGGAAATTAAGGTCCAGAGAGAAGGGCCTTGCCCAAGGTCACAGAGGTTAGAAGAGACTCAGGCCTTCCACCAACTGACTCCTGCCTCTCTCCACAACTTTCCAATAGTCTTTTAGACATCACAAGAAGTGGGACTGAGGCCTGCCCTGCCAATCACTAGACATGCCACCAATGGGAACCAGTCATCTCCTCGTCCACTTCCCACCGTCCTGTCAATGCAGGCCGGCCTCTGCCTGCAGCTGCACCTCCCTCCCAGGGAGGCTATGCAGATGGAAGTAAAGACCATTATCATCAATATCCTTCAGTAAGACCTTACTGCATCAGGGCATGGAGCACACCCCAGGCTAAGTGATTCCAAGGGATCTCATGGCTGGAAAAGGCCTTGGAGGTCTGCTAGCTCAATCCCTACCTGCCAAAGAATCCCCTTTATCACAACCTGACAAGTAGCCACTCAGGTGTGCCAATGGAGCACGAGTGGCATTAATTCCCATGGTCCTAGAAAGCACAAGCCTGGTGCTGACTAAGAGGCACAGAGGAAAGGCACCACTGGCAGTGTTGTGAACGGATCCAACCACTCCAGGGAGCAATCTGGAACTATGTCCAAAGGCTGATAAAACTGTGCACGCCCTGTGACCCAGCAATACCACTGCTAGGTCTGTATCCTAGAGAGATCAAGGGAAAAGGAAATGGACCTGTACGTACAAAGATGTTTACAGCAGCTCATTTCTTGGGCAAAGAACTGGAAATTGAGGGGGTGTCCATCACTTGGGGAGCAGCTGAACAAGCTGTGACCTATTATAGTGATGGAATACTGTTGTGTTAGAAGAAACCAGCTGGAAAGCGTCAGAAAAACCTGGGAAGACACACATGAACTGATGCAAAGTGAAGTGAGAAGAACCAGGAGCTCTCCGTACGCAGCAGCAGCAGCAGCAGCAGCGTGTACGATGATCAGCTGTGACTGACGTAGCTATTCTCAGCATACAATAATCCAAGACAATCCCAAAGGACCTGTGGTGAAACATGCTATCCACCTCCACGGAAAGAACTGAGGGGGTCTGAATGCAAATCAAAGAAAACACTTTTTTGCTTTTTCTTGTTTTCTTTTTCTTTTCTAGTCTGTTTTTTCTTTCACAACATGACTACCATGGAAATATATTTTGCAAGACCACATATGTATAATCTATATCAAATTGCTTGCCTTCTCAATGATGGAGGGAGGGAAGGGAGGAAGGGAAGGAATTTGGAACTCAAAATTCAAAAAAATGAATGTTAAAACATTTTTTTACATGTAATCAGGGAAAAATAAAATATTAAAGCCAATAAATATGCTTTCTACTAAAAAAATGAAAAGGCATAGTTGGAAAGAGCACTGAGTTTGGAGTCTGAGGCCTGAGGCCCAAATCCTAGTTCTGCCTCTGTGACCTTGGGCAAGCCTCAACCACCTACTGGGGACACAGTTCTCTCATCTATAAGGGTTGTAAGGCTTTTTCCAGTCTTTAACCTATGATTCTGTGATGCAGGTGATGAATTCTTTTTGGTCATGAGAACTCCTGAAGATTAGACAGAGGCTGCAGTCTGCATTAATGGAAGAACCTGGGACTTCCTGAAATATTAAAGTATCATCAACAGGTTATAGCAGAGACTGGCTCATCAAAGGTCCAGGCTCTGACAGGGATGTCTTCATCTAGCAGCCCCCACCCCCAACAATATCATGTCTGCTACCCCACCTATGCTGAATCAGCACCTGCTGCCCACCCCAAACACTGAAAATTTCCTCAAAAGAGGGAGACACACAGTCACACCCACAGGGTCCTGCCATAAATGATCCCAGGCTTAGGGCTGGAAGGAACCTTAGAGATTGTCTCACCCACTGCCCTCATTTTACAGACAGGAAGATGAAGGCCCAGGGAGTAGAAGGGATTAGGTCAAGGCCATTCATATCAAACATGGCTCTGCTATGTGACCATAAGAATGTCACTCCAACTGAACAGGCTTTTATTTGGTTTCTGCTTTTTCTCATATGTTCCCAATGGCTGAGTACATAGAGACAGAGCAAAAGACTGCTCCCTGGAGTCAGAGGACCCGGGTTCAATCCCACCTCTTCTAACTCTGTAACTCTGCAAGTCAACGATGCTCCTTTGGCCTGTTTCCTTGTCTGCCTACATCAACAGTTCTCACTGTGTGGTCTGAGGACCCGAGGGTCCAGAACATGCTTTCAGGGGGTCCACAAGGCTAAGCTATTACATAATAACACTGAGACATCATTTGCCTTTTCCATTTTCATTCTCTCTCAAGTATAGAGACAACATGATCTGAGAATGAAAGACTGGGCTGCAAACATGAATGAGTTGACATCTCCTCTTGAATTGTGCTTTTACCTTACAAGCAGACAAGCCTGTGGATGTGGCTGAACTTGCTGCTTTTTGTGTATTCCTTTGGCATCAAGACTCCTTGATCACAAAAGATCTGGGTGAGCGGTTGGTCCCCAGCACAAGTGGTGCTGAAGAGGTTCTGTGAATCTCATGTTTTATCCTAGTACAGCTGTGACGGACACCTGTACTGACTGTGGAGAAGGCTGCTATCGTGGCGCAAACGGCGGCCACGGGCACCCAGTGCACAAGGGGCCATCATGCTCTTCAGCACCATGCACTCACAGCAGAAAACAAAGCCGGTTTCACTTAGGAACGTCCCAGCCAGAGCAATAAACATCACTAATCTTATCAAATCCTGACCCGGGAGCACACATTTTTAATGCTTCACATAATGAGATCAGAAGCAGAATCACCCGGGCAGTGGCTGTCACTAGAAAAGCCCATGTAGCTGTGTGAGCAGGGATCACTTTTTCCTGGATCACCATTTTTACTTGAAAGACCCACAAACGATGGTCATTCAGACTTGGGCATCTGGCAGACACTTTCCAAAAAATTAATGAAGCAAACCTGTCACTGCAAGGAAAACGAGTAATAGTATATTGTTTCCAGTGATAAAATCTGAGCTTCTGAAGCAAAACTGGGATTTTGGAAAACTTGAATCTGTCACCATGGGTTTGACAGCTTCCTGGTGCTTAGGGGCTTCAGATGAGATCGGTGATCAATTTAACAAATCTGACCTTGGGATACTGTACAATAAAATGGGTCAACATCTGGAAGACTGACACCAAACGACCAATGCACGAGGTCACACACTCATCCATGAGTAAAAGAGCCAAAGTGCAAGGTGGACCAATGGATGCTAATGTAACAGAGGGTGAAAAGTTCGGTCATCTGGTGTCAGGAGACACATTTCCACCCCCATTCTTGAGTTTTGGTGTAAACTCAAAGAATATCCACAACAGTCTAAAAAAACCTCTTCAAAAGCTCCTC
The DNA here is from genome assembly GCF_028583685.1 of Petaurus breviceps papuanus. Lineage (NCBI taxonomy): Eukaryota > Metazoa > Chordata > Mammalia > Diprotodontia > Petauridae > Petaurus > Petaurus breviceps. The sequence continues at coordinate 379,111 of NW_027186376.1, read as the reverse complement.
CCTTTTCCAGCTCCATCTCCATGGGAGGCCAATTTTCATCTACTTCAACCAAAACAACTTACTGCAATAGGCTGAATGCAGAAGCAGACAGGAAAACTGAATTGTCTTCTATGAAGCCAGATGTTAAAGAAATATGCAAAAAGATAAAACCATGCCATTTTCCCCCTAAATATTTTTGTTTTGAAAAAGTTGTTTTTCATAAAAATGTTATTTATGTCAATACATAATGGATTTATTATTAAATGAATTAATAAACATTTTAAATGTCATCACTTTAAATTTCTAATATTATAAGTATGAATAGATGTAATCCACATAAGCAAAAACTATTGGAAGGGGCCTCAATTTTTTTTTTTTTTTTGCTTTTTGGAGGGGAGAATGAAGGGCAATTGGGGTTAAGTGACTTGCCCAAGGTCACACAGCTAGTATTAAGTGTCTGAGGCTAGATTTGAACTCAGGTCCTTCTGACTCCAGGGCCGGTACTCTATTCACTGTGCCACCTAGCCACCCTGGTCCTCAATAATTTTTAAGAACGTAAAGAGATCCTGAGAGAAAAAAGGTTGAGAACCTCTGGACAAGATGGCGCCTAAGATCCCTTCTAGCTAAAGAACTAGGCTCCTATAAAACAACGGCATGGCATGCCCTGCCCCCCCCCCCCAATCCTTGGTGGTGGCTTTAAAAAGTTTTAGCAAGCACCTGACATAAAGAGGGATCCTCATCTGACAAATGCCAACCTTCAGAGTCTCAGAAAGAGTTCCTTCTTTAGGCCAGGCCTGATTCAGTGGGGTGGAGTTTCCGCAAACATTTTCTCCCTCTGAACCCTTTTACAAACAAACTTTATGGTCTCCCTGGTCTCCTCTACCGAAACAGATGCTGCAACTTACCAGTCAGAGAGACCAGGTGGCCTGCCAGGACCATAGAGTCTGCAGGTGTCAGAGAGTGGGCTTGAAGCCTGGTCATCCCAGCTCTGAGGCCAACTATAAAATCTACTGCCTCTTAAAATACACTGGGCTCTACTGTTCTTAGTGACTAGCAAGGTAGGGTTGTACCTCTTTGGTTAGAAGAGGCAGCATGAAATGGAAAGGAGTCGGTGGACCTGAGTTCAAATCCTACTTTTGATGTTTATCATTCAGGTGACATTTGGCAGGTCATGTCCCCTTTTCCAGACCTCAGTTACCTCATTCAGAGAACTCAGGGGATTAAATGAGAAGACCTCTAAAGTCTAGGCCTAGGACCCCCTCCATCCCCATCCTGGTATTGGCTGGGTTTGGCGTCAGAAGGCCTTGCCATCCACAGTCACTGACAGCGTGACCTCTCGGGCCTCAGTTTCCTCCCCTGTAAAGTGAAGGAATCAGACTAGACGACTTCTGAGGTCCCTCCTAGTTCTGGCCAGAGGGGTGACTCCCTGGTCTCAGTTTCCTTTTCTGTAAAAGGGGCTGGTCATGATTAGGACGCCCTTGCAACACTCCCAGCGGGCTCTGAACCAGGTTACAATATAACCGCGGAAATGTTTAACAAAACAAAGAGGACACAATGTAGCCGCTGTGAACTTGCGGTTTTCTAAGACTCACGGATCCTTTTCTATTGGCTTTGACCCCACCGGACATCCACCTCCGGAGCTAAGATCCCAAGCGTCTGGGGCTGTGTTGAGCTGGGGAGGATGCCCAGAGCGCAGGAAACAGGCCCTGCCCTCGAGGAGCCTCCATTTCTTCTCCTCCCGGTCCCTCTTCCCCCAGGCCCACCGTCCAGTAACATTGCAAGGAGCACGTGGGCTGCCTCTAGCCGCTACAGCACAAGGCGCATGCGCCGCCGGGCGTGAGAGGGAGGGGAAACCTACGCACTGCTAATCGTCCTTCCCATCCCCACCACCGCGAGATGTACGCACCCACCAGTCCAGCCCCGCGAGACCATAACGCTATCAATGCGCGAGGCCCGCCCCTCCCACCGCTCAGCAATGCGCCTGCGTGCCAAAGTTCCTATTCCCGGTCCCCCGCAAGAGGGCGCGCGAGACCGCATCAGAGTAGGACGAGGTAAACTGAGGGTCCCAGCGCGCACGCGCCACGTGAGGGGGAGGGGCGCCATCCGTAGGCAGAGGGAGGGGCTGCGGCGACGAGGATGGGATAAGAAGGGGAGGTGGGGGGAGCCTGGTCTGGCCGGGCATTAGGGCGTCCTCCCCCCTAGGCTGAAACGAACCGGTTTCTCCCTCCCCCTGGCCCAGCCCATCCCGGCCCCCAACCCCGAGGCCGGACGGCGCCGGCCCGCGGGTGGCTTCCTCACACTCTGCAGCAAGCTCCTCCTCTGCGCCGCCATCTTGGAGGGAACCAACCCCCACCCCCTCCACCACCACTAAGGCCGAGCAGGCGAGCACAGTCAGTGGCTAGAGCGGCCGCTTTCGTTTAGAAGTACGCATGCGTGTGTCTGGGAGCGGTGGCGAAGTGGGTGGGAGGAGTCAGGACAGGAAAAAACCTCGCGGATCTTACTTAATGGAGCATGCGCGCGGCGACCCCTGGCGTCCATCCGGGGCTTGGCGCCGCTGCCCGGCCGCGCAGGCGCCCTGGCTCTGCTTTGACTTGGCTCTCCCAGTGGGGCGTAGTGTGGTGTTTGTCGGTTTCAGTTTGGCGCTCATAAAAGCTGTGTGTCCCATTTTACAGATGAAGAGGTCGAGGCAGTCACCCGCCCAGGGTAACAGCCGCTGTAAGGAGCGGGACTGACTGAACCCAGGGTGATACCGGCGCCTACACCTTCCGACCTTGTCCGGCTCCTCCATGGCCCCAGGGCATTTCTTTGTGTGTCTCAGCCCTCTTCCCGGATAAAGCAAAGATTAGGCGCCTAGTGTGTGCCAGGCACTTTCAGGGGTGCACGCTGCTTTTCCAATGTCCCCGACCCTCTCCCCCATTTTACAGATGAGGAAATGGAGGCAGTGGCTAGTCCAGGGTCTCGCAGCTAGGAAGTGCCTGCGGGAAGGGATCAAGCATTAACTGACCACCTACTGTGTCCTGGGCGTCATCGCCTCTGGTCCTCACCCCAGCCTGGGGAGGCCGGCGCGGTTGTTATGCCCATTTTACACGGGCACAGCTGGCAGGCGTCAGAGGCAGGATTAGAACCCAGGGCTCTGCTTGTAAAACCAGGCCCAGATCAGAATCGGAGCAGGCTAAAGCAGTCTGTAGTAGGGTTGAGCCCAAGGGGCACCCGGACTCAGGGAAACAAACCCATTTTGCAGATGGGGGTGATGAGGGATGGCTCCCAATAGGTTCAGCAGGAATTCTGATCTTATCGAAGACCAGAAAACCTGCAATAGCGTCTGGAAAGAATTCAAGGTCTTGGGCTTAATTGGAGTGAGAGTTGTAGAAGTTTATTGTTAGGAAGCGGGCAAGAGTCCTTAGGGGACCTGCGAGTGAGAGGGGTACAGGCTTTTACTTTTAAAGGGTAGGGCTGCCATTGTCAGGGCCCACAGGATGGATGTAAGTGCGTAGATAAAGGTTAGGGCTGACCGAGAGGAACTTGTGACTTCAGTGCATAGATAGTTTAGATGAGATTTGGGCCAGACAGGAGGGGACATGAGGAGATTAAGTAAGAACAAAGGCGTCACAAGCTGTTGCCTAGGCAGGGTGACGATAGGGGGAAGGGGCCGAGTTTTAGGCAGGGAAAGGGATTTTACAGACAAATTGCTATTACAATTTTACAATACAAATTGCAGTTACAATTGTACAAACTGGCTTTACAAATTGATGTTGCCAGTTGGTTTTACAAAGATCCCAAGCACCCCATCAGGGGAAACTGAGTTCCAGAGTAGGGACGTGCTTTTCAAGCGGTAAGGCGGGGTTAGCCAGTGGAGGCTAGAATGGCCCCCTAGTTTCCGAGTCCAGTTCTGGTGTCGTTCTGTGCCCCGTCCACGGTCCGCGCCTGCTGTGGCCCCAGCAGATGTCCGGGCCCTGGTCTGGCTTCCTCCATCTGGGCTGTGAGTCGAGGTCAAAGTTGGGGTGAGTTTCCCAAGTCTCCTGGGGGCCCGGAGCCCCGGCTCTCACCGCAGGCGGGGCCGGGTGTAACAGGCACCGTTTCTAAGGGGCTTGCGTCCCTGAGACGCGTGGAAGACGAGCGTGGAGAGGCCAGCCTTCGGAGGTCTCTGCGGTCCCCTCCCAGCTCTGACTCTCCAGGATCTGACCCTCCTGCAGTGGCCGAGTCTCCCAGGCCTTCCTTGTCTGCCAGGTGGTTCCATCTCCTCTTGGGCTGCCCCTTGTTCCCATCCTGGGCTCCCTGTGCCTTCCCAGGGAGCACCTAGCTTGGCACGACAGGGAGAGAGCATGTGATTGTGGCAATGTGGGATCCTTCCCTGGCTGTGCAACTAGTGTGGAAGACGCCGAAGTTAAGGAAAAATCCCCGAGTTATCTATCACCTTCCATTCAACAGTGATGTTTCAGCCATGTGGACCGCCTTGCTGCAGTGAAAGTGTTTTATGTCCGAAAGTTAAAAGGGAGAGTTCAAAAAGCAAATAGCAACCTGGGAATATAAAGGCAGATTCCAAATTCAAGAGGCAACTTTAAGCTAACGGCCAGCTGGTCAACATGATTTGCAAGAGGCTTTCTCTCTGGCAAATTTTAGTAACAGAAAAATGATCAGGCTGTTTAAATATTCTCCAGCGAGAAAGGCTCTTCCGCAACAGGAAATAATCAAGAGAGGGAAAAACGGAATCTCAAGCCACTCTGGACTATAAAATGTGCTGGGACACATTAGAGAGAATGAGGGAGAGGTTTTTAAAGATCCTAAGTCTGATACACAGCTGAAACTCTTTGAGTGATGGAAAGAGGAATATTATGAAATGGTGACAGATACATTAAATTGCTTTAAAGACCTTTCAGCTTAACCTTCAGCATTAAGAAATCATGATGCAAATCTAACAAGGGAAGGTATTTTTAGGTTTCTTTTTTAGTAATTTGGAAAAACAGTCCTGCTTTGAGCACTATGCTTTTAAAAGAAATTAGAGATGAACTGATTAAATGTAGGAATAAAGATTTAGTATCCTTCATTTAACATTTAAATGTTAGTCATTTATAATTCATAGAAAAGGACTGCTTTTTGGCTTTGGCAAACAAGAATGAAATATCTTTTTTGCACTTAATATTTTGTTTTTTCCAATTACACGTAATTGGAAATAGTCTTCAGCATTCATTTTTGTAAGATTTTGACTTTCTAATTTTTCTCCCTCCCTCCCCAAGACAGCAAGCCATCTGATATAGGTTAAGCGTGTATAATCTTATCAGACATATTTCCACATTAGTCATGTTGTGAAAGAAGAATAACAAAAGGAAAAAATAAGTGAAAATAGTCTGCTTTGATCTGTATTCAGACTCCCTAGTTCTTTCTCTGAATGTGGATGGCATTTTATATCATGAGTCTTTTGGAATTATCTTAGATCATTGTACTGCTGAGAAGAATTAAGTCTATCATAGTTGATCATTGCACAATGTTGCCGTTACTGTGTACAAGTTTTCTCCTGTTTCTGCTCACTTCACTCAGCATCATATAAATTCATATAAATCTTTCCAGGTTTTTAAAAAATCATTTCTTATAGAAAAATAGTATTCCATTACACTCTTATACCACAACTTGTTCAGCCATTCCAAGAATGAAATATCTTGATTGTCAAAGTCATTAATGAAAAGACTTTTTAAGGGAAGAAATGCAAAAAAGAAGAAATGAATGGTGTAGGATATTTCAATATGAAATCAGTCTAAAATCAAGCAAAAGTAATATCAATTTCAATGGCAAGACCAAAACTGAGTCCAATAGACAAAATACCTTCATTATTAAAGGAAATGAGCTTGTATGGATAAAACAACATATATCCTAATACTCAACTCGAAGTGGCTTTTGGATACACATTTAAACTTTGGGCAATGTCAACATCAAATGAAAGAATTTTTTGTCTTTTTTTCTGTGGAGTGTTTGTCACAAAACAAAGATTGAGGTTACCAGACCTTCTGAATGCTTTGTGTGTTTTAAAACTTCATTTTAAGAACAATAACTTTTGAATATTAAATATCTGTGGCATCATTTAATTTTAAAATTTATTCACTCTGATTCTGAGCCATGGGTCTCATCCAGATTAAATATTGTTCCTATTGCAACATCCAAGCCCCATTTTTCTGTTTCTGCTATATTGCTTTTGTTCATCCCTGTCTCTTCATTCCTGCCACTGCTGTTCTAATGCAAGCCTTTATCACATCTCTTTTGGACTATTTTAATAACCTGCTAACTGGTCTTCCTGCCAGTTGTCTCCTTTCTGTTTGATCCATAAATCTGGCATTTATTTTGCATAATGTTTACTCTTAGAATGTTTTTTATTATCAAATATCTATAACCTTGTCATAACATATTGGTTCATAATAATGTCATGCATTTATTACTATTTTTTTTATAAAATATCTCCAAAACTTTTAGTATTACCATCACTGAAAATGATTTGCTGTTTATTATTATAGTCATCTATTATTATTTAAAAACAAACAAATGAAGTTACAAAAAATACAGAATAACTTATAATTTGGGAAGTTTCCTAGAATTCCTGGGGATTCTAATTTCTCCTTCCTGCATCTCGAAGATTAGTATGTTAGGGATTTGTAAACACTAGTTTGGAGTCAAAGAGCCTAGGTTTAAATCTCAATTCTGCTGTTTACCTAGTTGTATAATTATGGCCAAGTCCCCTCCCTTCTCTGGACCTCAGTTTCTTCATCTGTAAAAGATTGGGGCTAGACTAGGTGACTTTTGAGATCTGTAGCCTTTGAATTAATCTGATAGAATACTCTTTCCCAATGGAAAAGGCTCGGGGCCTTCCCTCAACTAACAGAGCATGTGTACATTTTTTCTTGTATGAATAAATCAAGGAGTGTTCTTATCTTCTAGAGATAATGGCTTTGGGGTCTAACTCCAAGGAGAGGCCCCAGGTCAAGAAGGTGGGAGTGCTGCAGTTGAGCTTGCCTGGGAGAAGTTTTGAGCCAGAGGGGGCCCTCCTATCTTACTGTACATGTGTCTTCCCACTCTTTGTGGGCATAGGACTGACCCCTGTCCATAAGACCTGGGCTCTATAGACCAAACCATCTGGATGGTTGGGAGCAATCTAATCAGCATAGCCCAGAGACAGGCCTCTGGGCATCTGTGATGGTCCAGAGTCTGCTTGTGTTTGGGTCGTTCTCTCCATTAAAAAGAGCTGGGACCATCTTCCCAGAGGCCTGCTGCCTTCACTTCCTATTCAGAGCTGTCCCATAGGACTCTACTCCAGTTTATTGACTACATTCTAGTTTGTGTAATTATTATAATTGTCCCTTGAGAGACAGCATTGCATAGTAGCGGTTCCTGGTCAGTCTTCTCTTGAAGCTACTTTGCATATAATACATTGGATCTCATATCTATGTTTTATCTCCTGTGGAATGGAAAGTCCTTGAGGGCATGGAATTCCAATTTTTTCTCCATATTCCCAGCATCCAGCCCCATAATAGAAGCTTAATAATGTTAAATTGCATTGAATTTCTGCTTCTGCTGGATCCTCATTTTCCTGTCCTTTGCCTCAACTGTCTTCTTTCTCATTTACCCTTGGTTTCAGGTATCACCTTTATGCAGGTGACTGAATATGAACTGGGTCCCAAGCACAGTGCTACCACTTATTAGTGGGGTGACTTTGGGCAAGTCACTTGATTCCTCTAGGTCTCAGTCTTCTTCAGGGTGAAATGAGAGGATTAGGGACAATGATTCCTAAAGCCCCTTCAAATTTGGCAGTATTATAAATCCTAAGACTCTCACACCTTTACCTACAGCCCAGCCTCTCTTCAGAGCCCTAAGCCCTGCCCCTCAAATATGTCCCAAACTGAATTCAGTATCTCATCTTCTTAATCTGAGACTCTGTCTGACTTGTCTCTGTTGCTGGCACTACCATCTTCCTAGCCCCCAGGAATGAACCTTGTCATTTTAAACTCCTCACCCTAGACCTGTGTTTGGGGTCAGGTCTGGCCCAGACCAGTCCAGTGGTTCAGGCTCAGAACTGGGATGAGGCACTCATAGACTCTCCAACATTTAATAAGAAAATCCATTTAAATAGCATGGAAAGGATGCTCAGCAAAGATACCGGGTTGTTCCTTTTGGGCACTGTTGCTGGTGTGTAACAGTAGGAAATCCATCAAATCTGAGAAGTACTGACTAACCATCGGCTGCATTTTTAAGCCCTAGGTTAGCAGATTGAGCCTTAGTTCCCTAGACTAAGTCTTAAAGATGGGTTTATTGCCTTTTTAGGGAAAAAATAGCTTTTGTGGCAGGGCCCTTTTAGACTTATGGCCATGGGTCTCACCCAGATTAAATGTTCCTATTGCAACATTCTAAGCCCTATTTTTCTATTTCTGCTATATCACTTTTCTTCATTCCTGTCTCTCCATTCCTACCGCAACTATTCTACTGCAAGCCTTTATCACATCTCTCTTGGACTATTTTAATAGCCTGCTAACTGGCCTTCCTGCCACTTGTCTCCTTTCTGTTTGACCCATCATCCATATAACTACCAAAATAATTTTCCTAATACATGGGCTGATCATTCCTCTATCCCATTATCTTCAATGGCTCTTCATTGGTTACTGAATAAAAGTATAAACCCCTTAACTTGCTAATTCAAAGCTTCTATCACCTGATCTCAACCTACCTTTCCAGCTTTGTCTGTTCTTTTTTTTTTCACCTCTTCTCCAGTCTGTCTAAACCAGACAATTTGCTCTTCTCCCATTCTCGTTCTCCCTACTTCTGGTTTTGTGCCTGGGTCCATGCTACTGCCCCTTCGCTGCCCGCAATCCTAGAACAGACTCCGTCACTCCCTGCCAAGAAGTGATGCTTAGGACTCATAGGATGTCAGAGCTGAAAAGGAGGAACCTATCTGGGAGGCCTCTGTTTGGGCCCAGGAACTCAGACTTCAGAAACTACTCTTTCCCTTAGATGCGCCGATGATCTGGGGAATATGCAAAATCCGTACTCCTCTCTTTGACTTCTTTGTCTGATAGCTTTAGAGGTTCTGTCCTTTCCTCCCCTTACCTCCCTCTCAGCTTGGGTAAGTACCCTGTGCTTCCAGAAATCAGTCACCACCCTTTCCCCACCCAATCCAGCCCTCTCATCTGTTCCTTCCCCTTTCCCATTTGGCTTCAGTGAGGTCATTCACCTTCCCAGGGGCGGGCCTGATGCCCCATAGGGTTTCTCCATCTGTCAGCAGATCTGTTCTTCCATCTGGCTGTCAGAGTCAATATTCCCCTCTACAGAGTTGCAAAAAGTTCAGTTTTACTGCTGGCCTCCATCTCCCCGATCAGACTGCACAGCCCACCTTGATGGGGTCAGGGTAGAGGGTATATATATGTGTGTGTGTGTGTGTGTGTGTGTGTGTGTGTGTGTGTGTGAGCTCATTTATGAGGACAATTGGCAAAAGCCAAGACTGGGCATACAAACTGAGTTCCTTCCCCCATTTTTGAGAGCCTTGAATACATTTTTCAAATTTCCCATTTTGGCTGGATTTCTCCATTGTTATATTTCTTATTATATTTATCTTCATATATCAACATTCACTCAAAAAACACTTAAGAGTCTACTGTGCTGGGTGCTAGAAGAGACGAGGTGTAGCTAAGACATGGTCCCCTTACCCTCCTAGAAGCTAGAGTCAGGAAGGGGGAAAACAAATGTAGATAATGATACAAATTGTATGTGAACTGCTCCAGAGGATTGCAAAGCAAAGTGTTGTGTGAGGTCAGAGGGGAAAAAAACTTAGCTTGGTTTTTTTTTGGCAAGGCAGTCAGGGTTAAGTTACTTACCCAGGGCCACACAGCTAGTAAATATCATGTGACTAAGGCCGGATTTGAACTCAGGTCCTCCTGACTCCAGGATCAGTACTCTATCCACTGTGCCACCTAGCTGCCCCAGGAAGACTTATTTATCAAGAAATACATGGAGGATCAGAAAATATCTCCTGGGGGAGGTGGCATTTGAATGGGCTTTAAGGGACGGGTAGGAATTAGGCAGCCGAAGAAGGTACAGTGGAATTAGATCTGGGCCTGGAGTCAGGAGGACCTGAATTCAAATCTGACCTCCAATACTTTATTAGCTGTGAGACCCTGGGCAAGTCAGTTTACCTCTGCCTGCCTTGGTTTCCTCAACTGCAAAACTGGGGATAATGATACCTTTCAAGGTGGTCATGCTGATGTGCCTGGAACATATTAGGTTCTTAATAATCAATGCTTGTTTCCTTTCTTCCTTTTTTCTCCGAGGGCAAGGACTATACTATTCACATTTGTATCCTCAGCACTTAGCAGGGAGTTGTGGACACAGGCACTGGGGAGGCACCTTTGTATGTAACAGGGATTGGAAACCCGTGGCCCTGAGGTCACCAGTGGCCTTCTAGGTCCTTGTGTTGAGGTTTAGGGGTACTAGGGACCCCAAATAATGGCATACCAGTACCTGCTCGAATGAATTCCACCCATGCCTTCTTTCAGCCAAAGAAGAACAAAGTTTAACAAATATCTGCCATCCTGGGCAGACGCTTAAGGAATCTGGACATTTGTGACGCTTGTCAAGGGGACCAGATAGAATCTGAGCACCTTCATCGGGGCAAGATGGATCTTATAGACAGAGAGATTGTGGGAGGGGTCTAGGGGTGGTCAGGTTGTTGTCATGTTTGTCTTTTGTTTTTGAAGAGGACCATGGGATCAGGAAAATGATGACATGACTTGCAGTTGACTTTGATTTGAGTAGGCTGGGGTACCTGGAGATAACAGACTAGCCTAGGCTAGGTTAAGGGTAACAGATTTGGGCATAGTGATAATGGAAAAACTTATGGTCTCAAGCTAAAGGCAGATCAAGTGGGAAGATTCAAGGAGAGTTAAAAAGGTTCCCAGAGCCTGTATACCATCACTTGGATGAGGCCTTTTGACTGAGTCCAAGTTTTATAGAACAAATCCTTTTATTAAGGGGATTTGTTCTTTGAAGTTTGAGTTAAGTCAAAGGGCTGCACTTGAGGACCTAGAGGGCTACATGTAGCCTTGAGGCTGCAGGTTTCCTATTCCTGATACAAGAACTTTCTTTTGACATGAGTGACTCCATTTCAGAGAAAGCAAGTGCAGGTCTTGGAATGGGAACTCTCTCCCACCCCACAGCCTAGTGCATGCTCCTAAAACCAGCTGAAGATAAGAACAAGCCCCCGATCTCTCCCAAGGCCAAGAGATTGCTCTGTTCCTCTTAAAAGAGAAACAGATTACTCTGTTCTGCACTCAAATCCAATCGCCCAATTTCAAAATCAACAAAGTTATTTTCCTCAGGGTATAAAAAACCTGTTAAGTGCTGAGTTCAGGGAGATTCTTCCTTAGGAATTTTGAGTTCTGTAACTCAGTGTTCCTAAACAAAGCTTTCTTCTCCTCTCCTGTAGGCTGTATTGTGAGCCAGAAGCTGCCTCTACTCCTCCAGTCCCTGCCCTTCCCCCAAGGAGATATCATAAAGGTTCCTTGTTGGCTTTTATTTTGCCTTGTTGGTTTTAAGAGTCTACAAGCCATGCCCATCCAGATAATTCCTTTGAGGCTAAGAGAACACTGGAAAGCCCAAATGCTCTATTTTCTCCAACAAGCCTTTCCGGACATCCCCAGGCCTTCCACAGCATTTTATTTTGCCCCTTTCCGAAGCAATGTCATATAGTATACTACTATTGAGTGCTTCCTCCTCACCTCCCTATTTGCTGCAAGCTTGAAGATTTATCTAAGCCAAGTATCTTCCCATAGAACATAGGCATAGTACACATGAGTGAATGAGGCAAGATCTCGAAGAAGCTTTCTGTTCTCCTCTCGCATTTAGAGCTAGAAGGATCAGACCAAGATGGAAGGGAACTTTGAGATCATCTCATCTAAACTCCTTTTACAGATGAAGAAAGAGGCCCCCTGGCACACGAGTAGAATCTGAACCCAGCTCTCTCCAGCTCCAAATCAGGCATTCGTTCCTTTCTGAGTATAGAAGCCTTGACATATAGTGATCAGACTGGATGCTAGGTCCCTTCTCATCTGGGTTTCTAGACATAAATTTCATTGCTGGTAAATGTGCCTTGGCCTGGGAAAATAGGGCAGAGGAGTTACGGATACGCTCCCACCCTCTGCCCATCACTGTTCCCTTTCCCCCCATAGCACTCTTCATTCATGTCTAGAAAGTTGAGACCAGCCATTGGGCTTGGAACACCACTTTATTGCTATGTCACCAGTAGTCACCACCTTCACTTGGTTCAGCACAAATATAAAGGACAGAGCCAACACAGGTTCTGAGAGTCCCTCTCAGGCAACCAGATGGAGTGGCCAAGGGCTGGTGGAAGGGGAGGGTCTGGATACGCTGGGGAGAGCCAGATGAACACCCTACTATGGGGTCCCCCTGGAGCTGACCATCCTTTATCACTCTCACATTCACTCACACACACACACATATATTTGTATAGCCTTATATTATACATCTTATATATATAAAATATATATTTATACTATACACAGGCAGTAATGCTGCGGGGAGGGGGGAGAGGGAAGTAGGGAACACCCAGTTAGGACTATAGACACCCTAAGGATGCAGTCAGAGGGAGTGGCATTGGGAGGCAGAGGGACAGGCGCCTATCCTCCCATAACTTAAAGTGGGGAACATTGCCCCAAGTGACCCATAAGGCCACCCTCTGTTTTCCATGAAGGATTCTTGGAGCCAGATTTAGCCAGGATCAGGACCAGGGCAGAAAGGCAAGGTCTAAGGAGGGGAAAGGGCTGGGGGCCCTTGGTGAGTTGAGGGAGGTCTAGGGAGCAGCAAGGACCTAGAAACAGTGTGAAAGTTAGGAACTAGATTGGGAGGGGCAGGCTAGGAGGTAAAAACCTTGGGCTCACATTGAAGAAAACAGATGCTTGCTATAAGTCCTATCAAACAGAGGGGGGACCTGCTAAAGGCACCCTAGGAAACCTACAGGTCTGGAGCCCCTCAGGGATCTCCTGGGAGCTAAGTGAGGGAAAGATCCAGAGTTAGGACAGAGAGGAGTCATCAGTGAACTGAGGCTGACTGCTTATAAAAGCAGGGGCAGTACCCAGAGGGTTGATTATGATCAAACAGGGAGATCCTGGCTGGAGTTGGGGGTGGGTGGGAGGATGAGGAGTTGGAATTCAGCAAGGAGAGAAAATGATCACCCATAAGCATCATCTTCTCCCACCACGGCCCTCCCCCCACAGACCCCCACCAGATTGTGGGCAAACTTTAACTCAAAGAAACCCTCCATACCCAGAGGTTATCTGGTCAAGCACGTTGCCTTCAGGTTGGTAGGTAAGGTGGCACTCCTGTTTTATAGATGAGGCAGCTGACGCCTCCAGAGGCTAAGGGCTCTGTCCAGGGTCTCCTGGACAGTCTGCAGTGTTAGGAGGATGAAAGCCCAGGAATTCTGCCCCCAAGTACAAGATTCCAGTGGCTTCACTGGAGATGATCATGGGACAGGGGGTGTGTGGGGGGTGCTGTGGTAGGCATACCCCCTTGAATCTCTAACAGAGGAACATCATTTTGAAGGTTTTTTCACACCTGTTACCTCATTTGAACTTCACAGCATTCCATGAGGTAGGGCAGACAGAGATCAAAAGCCTCATTTTGAGATGAGGAAACTGGACCTCAGAGAAGGAAGCAGAAGAAATGTTGGTGGCCCCACCTCTGCCCCTACAAAGCCTTCAGAGCCAGCCCCTGATGGAAGGCTTGTGGCTTCAGAGGGCTCACTACCTTCCTGTAACAGACCGTTCTACTTTTAAACAGCTCTGTCCCTTCTGTCAAGCCCAAATGCTTCCGGGTCATCTCCATTCATGGCTGCTAGTTAGGTCATAAACACAAAAAATGTCAACACAAGGGAGACCTTAAAGGTCTCTCAGTCCTCAGGTTATCGATTTGGAGGCTGTCCAGTCCAGCTTGGTCATTGTAGAGGTGAGGAAGTGAAAGCTGAGATGGGGAAGGGGCATCTCCAAGGTCACACGGCTAACCAGTGTGAGATCTGAGCCCATCTCCTGACTCCAAATCCCTGGCTCTTCTCACTACTGCCTCTACCCAATAATGGCCTTTCAGACACTTAAAGAAAAGCTTCATTCTGTACTGTTTTCTCTTCTCCCCAGTTCCTTCACCTGACCCAAATAGGACACAGTTTGCAGCCCCTTTCCCTCCTGGCCATCTTCCCCTACAACCTATTCCATGACCTCTCTGGAGGGAGGCTGCAGCTGGGCTCTGCTTGGAAGGGCTTCCCCATCCATATATAGTGTTCCTTGCTGAGCAGCCTGGTTGCTACATCCTTCAGTGAACCCTGTTGCTTCCCTGAGACAAGGGTCTGTCTGAGGGCGCTGGAGCCAGAATGGTCTGGAAAGAGTCAGCCAGCCCAGGCTTCCCTACCCCCTCATCTCTACTTTGTCATTTGCTGTGTGACACTGACTTCTCTGGGACTCAGGTGCCTCACCTGTCATGAGAAGCAATGGCAGCAGAGTGTAAGCAACACTGAATTTGACTCGGAGGAGCCAGGTTGCAATACTGCCCATAGGTTAATAACCTTCCTGACCTTGAGAAAGTCGCTCCATTCTCTGGGACTAAGGCAGCTCCTCCAGCCTCCAGAGATTGGGGAGGAGGCAGACACTGGATGCTTCTGCAAAGTCCAGGCCCTCTGGGATGCTGGGGAAGGACAGGCAAGTCTACACACTCTTTGCCCTTGGACAGCGAGTGAGGGAGGGCACGCAGCCGGCATTCCACAGCTCTCTACCAGGTCTCAACTTGCCTTTCCAAACTTTTATCCCTTTCCACTTCTCATGCATTTTACTCCAGCCAAAGGCTCCTTGCTCTCCAGTGAGAGGCAAGGTAGCACAATGCATAGGGAGCCAGCCTCAGAGTCTAGAAGACCTAAGTTCAAATCCTCTTTGTGACCCAGGGTAAATTCTTAACCTCTGGGGCCCCAGGAGTGCTCTCTGACTAAACTTCAGAGCCAGCACATGTCTGTTTTCTCCTTCCCCCAATGGAGGGGGAGGGAAGTTTTCCTCAGTCTCTCTACCAATGAAATCACCAGTCCAACCCAATAACAACCCATATTCTCTATATAGACATGCCTTCCCCACTCCTCCCTGACCCTGCCTACTATGGGATCAGAAGCTCTGTGAGGACCCTGACTTCCTCACATTCAGTATCTAGTGTGAGGCTGAACCCAGGAAAGAGGTTTTAGAAATGTTTTAGTGAATGATTGGTTCAGTGTCCAAATGCTTGACACACACAGGCCTTTTATAGTCTGACCATATAAAAGCCAGCTTGACTTGCATGAACCATGTATGTGGGATGGTTTAAATGATGCAGTGGGATAGACTTCTCTTTAGAAGGGCCTTTCCAACCCTAGGTCTCTGAGACACAAAAGTAAATTGTTGGGTTGGAATTGTTTTGGGGCGGTGGTGGATGAGGTTGGGGATTGGTGGAAGTATGGAATGAAGGAGCTGCTCTGGTTTTCCAGAGGGGAGGGATGTCCAGGCAGTGCCCGCTGTTCCCATGGGATGCTGGGATCCACAACTGGGTGATTGTGGTTTGACATAGCCTGAGGGATCCAGGAATCTGCAGGGGAGATGAACTCGGGATAAAAAGGGGAAGGAAGTTCTTTGAGGGGGCAGTTGAGCAGCATGGGAACAACTTAGCTGAACTCCGATGGGAGGGAGGTGAGTTCCTGTGTGGGCATCGTTGGGCAGGAAGCATGATGTCCCTGTACCCTTGAGTTAGTGAGCCGGAGAAGGTGACGAGTGCCTTGGCTTTGATCTGGAAAGCACTGGGGCCAAGAGGACACACAGATCAGCAGAGACCCCCTGGAGCTGGGACAGACCCTGGCACTGGCATGCACCTGTTCTATCCCAGGCACGGAAAAACCTGTCAATCCTTCCCATCCAAGCCAAGAGGGACCCCAGAAAGGGCAGCAATACTGAAAGGGCCCTGCAGCACCAGGACCCTGGAAAAGGAGCCCAGGGTCTGAGCGAAAAGGCTGTGATGGGTCGGGAGTCATACCTCAGCCAACACGTGAGCCAGAAGGACCTAAGAGGGCAGGCAAAAAGGCCAACACCTTCATTCTACAGATGGGGAAGCTCGTCAACCAAAGACCTAGGTATTTTCATTCTTGAATCCAGTGCTCTGATCATTAAAGTGCCCTCCCCCAACAGATGGGACTCTTTTGCCAGGAGGACCCTTCCATGCCATTCCTGCACAAACTTGAGATCCTTCTCTCCCACCTATCATATCCAAATATGCTTACACCTTCTTAACTCCCTCAACCACTTACACACACACACACACACACACACACACTCCCCCCCTCCCCAACCATACCCATTTGCCCTTAGGGTGGACACCGCCCATTCTCTCCTGGATGGTCAGCACCCCCCAGATATTCTATTGGTTTCTCCACCCCTAGGACCCAGATGGAATTCAGAGACAGTTCTAGTAAAATTTGAGGACAGTATACACATACCTCAGCATGATGGAAATATACTCCATTCAGCTAGAGGAGATGAGGGCAGGGATTGGGAGAAAGGAGTAAGTGTGGAGTTTGTGGGTGTGTGAGTGTGTAACAGCTGGGGCTAGGGGCTTAGGAGTGAGAAGGCAATGGGGGTGTCTTTCTTTGCCTCTGGTCACTGAGGTGGAGAGGCCAGGGGGAAGTGGGTGTGGGAACCAGAAGGGATTTGGGGAGGGGCCCATCACTGGCTTAGTACCCCTGTGTCTGGTAGCCCTGTGTCTCGGCATCAAAGGCATTGGCAGGCTGCTGGTAGGAGCCGCCAATGTCGGGCCCAGCCTCCGGCTCACTGGCATAGGGGGCATAAGGCATGCTTGAATCCTGGCTTGGGTCCGTGTAGTCCTGGGAGAAGAGGGCTGAGTCGGCGCCGATCCGGTACCTCTGGAAGGCCAGCACTGCCTGGCCCACCTTGGGAGGGAATGGATGACCAAAGGCAGGAGGGTGGGAGAGGGAACACCAGGGAGGGGAGAAGACACACAGACAAAAGCCAGGTTAGTCACTGTTAATGGTTAGTACATGCACCATGCTACTCTGCAGGATTAGTGCCCAAAATGTAACCAGTTAGCACCTAAAAGGGAGCAGAAGTGACAGATGAGGAAGGCTGCCTTCTGGGAATGACCCACTGAAATCAGCCAGCTTCCTGGTGGAGGGCACTGTTGGAGATGTCAGAAGCAGCAGGTCAAGGAAGAGCTTTACATCTGTAAAATGAGCATGCTGTTATTTGTGTTGCTTTCTCTGAAGGGTTGTTGTGAGGCAATTGTTCTGTTAAACCTGACCATGCTCTGCAAATGTGTCCTGTCATTATTACTGTTCTCATTCTGAGGAAGATTGAGAAGAGGCAGCCTCAGCATGATGTATCTTCCTTCATGCTGCCGGAGGGCAGAGGGGCCGAGGTCAGGAGATGCCCTTCCTGAGACTATACGAATTTATATAGATCGATGGGAATTATCCCTCTAGGACAAGCTGATCTAAGAGAAGAGACAAGCTTTGTTGCTGCAGCTGCTAAGAGGCATCATCACATTGAGCCTTGACTCAACAAGTCAGGGGGCTGGAAAGAAATTAGACTGGCCTTAAAGAAAATTCCCAGCAGGCTTTGTCATGGCAAAGGGATCCAGGCACTGAGGGTGCTTCCCCGATAGCCCTGGGAAATGTGGCGAGTCCTGAAGATTGCTCAGTAAAGCCCCACATCAATCCAGCTGCCCAGACAGCCAGGCTCAGAATGGTTTCTGTACACATGGAGCAAGCTGCCTGATGCCAGGAATGGTTAGAAAAAGGAGACGGCTGCCCAATCCAACCGGGAGGGTCCTAGGAAGACCCAAAGAGATGCTGCCAGGCTATTGTAGACACAGGTATCTGGAGTAACCTTCCTCCCAGCTAGGGGGTTCAGCCAGAGTCTGGCTGTTGACAGGAAGGCTGGGGCAGGAAGGAGAGATGCTGCAGGGGTTCTCAAAGCTCACAAAAGCATGGAAGAAGAGTGGGGCAGGGAGCAGTGGCCATGGCTGGGAAGAGGGTGCATGAATGGGAAAAGGGAAGATGGTCACCGTGCTCCAGAAAGGCGGAGACTATGTCACAGATCCAGAAGAGGATCCCCTCACCAGCCAATCACCTGAAGGGGCCAAGATTGTTCAGCCTAGAGGAGAGAAACCCCAAAGGGGACGCGAGAAGAGTGTCTGGAGATCCATCCTATGGAAAAGGACCCAGGTGCTAGAATGAGAAGCAGGGGTTAGAGCATGTAGAGGGGAATCTGCCTGAGCCTTAGAGCTGGCCCAGAGAGTGGGCTGCTTCAGGAGATGTTACCCGAGATTCCCAAAGAAGGTCTGTGATGGCGCAGGAGGAATTCCTGCAGGATGATCTGTGAGGGGGCTCAGAGATGCCCCGGCATGGCCGAAGCTCATCTTACCGTAGATCCCCTTTCTTTCATCCAGAGGGCAGTGAATATGTGTTGGCATTCTCTTTATTTCTGTGTCTTAGCCCACTCCCAGACGTAAGCTTCCTAAAGGCCCAGAGCTCACACCCTGCCTTTCCCCCTGCACCCACCCTTCTCACAGGGCAGTGTGTGTGGGCAGGGATAGGAAATCAGTGCTATTGATTAGTGGTGAAAGCCCCCACTCTGGAAGCGGCCCTGAGTGGGGCACAACTGCTGCTGTCATTCTGAGGGGAAATGTTTGCGCAGATGACTGAACCAAAGAGGAACCTAGAAGAGGTGTCAGGGATAGAAGAAAAGGGCTTTCCTCAGATCCCAAAGGGGATACTGATCTCAGTGTAACACCCGTCAAGTAACCGTATAGGAGGAATCATGGAGATTCTGGTATCTGAGGGGTGAATGCACCCAGGAGGGTGGGAGGGTCTGCACAGAGCCCAGGCCAAGAAGAAGGGCTGGAGAAGGAGCAGGCATCAAACGTTTATCCAATGCTGTCCAGGCTGGAGGGGGCTCTGGCTCACCCACACGGGAATGGCTGCCAGACACGAACAGAAGGTACACAGCGCCTCAGGCTGCTGGGGCTGAGGAAGACCCATGCATGGCACCTAACTCTTGCTCCAACTCTCTCCAATCTCGCCAAGTGGCTTTCTGATCTGAATTGCATCTCCCAAGTAGATTTTCCTATTGAGAAGGGAATGTGTTGACCAACTGTCATACATATTTTAACCTGCTTGGCCCTTCTGTTGATCTACAGAAATGAACAGATTGGTCCTGTGATCCTTCTGGGAATCCACTCTCCAGAGCTTCATCATCCCTTGGTGAGTTGAGGAAAGTGAATCCCTTAATTAGCAAGGATGGGTGCTAGACCCTTGACCCCACCAAGGTGCAGGTATGGACACCCTGTAACTCAGTCTCAGGGGTAAGAGGAGCAAGTCAACTTCTCTCGGACCCATCTTTGTTCTGACTTCTGCCCCTGCCCTGCCCCTGCACATGCCAACCCCCTCTCCCTTCCAACCCCAAGTCAGGGACTCAGAGGGCCACAGTGTCTGTCCTGAGGCCTTGGGAGGTCAGGCAGCTGTGAGAAGGGGAATCAGGGCTGAGGTGGAAGAGGGGTGGGGAAGAGCGTGCTGTATTCCTCCTGAAAGGTGATATCCTTGAGTCTCCGGGAGGCCAGGAACGCAAGCGTGCTCTGTAAGGAGAGAGCAAGGTGGAGTGGGTGGGCAGAGAGCTGAAAGAGAGCCTCTTCTTCAAGGCCCCACTTTTACAGATGGTGAAATGGAGGCCCAGCAGAGGGCGAATGAACTGTCCAAGGTCCCTCAGGGAATCAATGATAGTGCCAGGATTCAAATGCAGATCCTCTCCCTTGAACCCTGGGACTCTTCCCACCACCCCACAACGCCTGCCTGTTTAGCCAGAGGATAGCATGTCCTTAGCCCAGGAAAGGGAAGGGACATGCCTCAAGCCTTGGGGGAAGCAGGCATCCAAAGTAGGAGACAGACCCAGGTCTTCTGCCTTGGACCCCATGTCCTTTCTGCCACCACAGGGCTGGATGCCCACACTAACCCTTCTGGAGGAAGAGGCCAGGGGCTTCTGGGAGCTGTCTCCCTCATCTCTCTTCTTCCTACCCAGGCCACCAAATCCTCAATGAGGTTATGGCAACTATGCTTTTGGTCACTGATAACCAAAGGCTTCTTGGAAAAGAGGAACCTCTGGTTTCAGTGGAGATGTATGAGAACTGACACGAGGGGCCAGGGTCGGGAGCAGGAGCAGACAAGGCAGGTGGCTGCCTGGGGCACAAGGGATGCTTTTTGTTCTGACTTATTTGTGCATTTCATCTTCTCCATTAGGCTGGAAACTTCCTGAAGGCCGGGACTGTGATGCTTTTTATCTTTGCATCCCCAGCACCAAGAATAGTGCCTTGCACGTTTGGAAAATGAGGCACTGGGGTTACAAGGGGATATAGTTGTCTTTGGATCAGGAAAATTTAGAGACCAATAGCAATGTCATGTCGTTTCTCAAGCTAGTAGACACAATCAGAGGCTTAATGACCTTGGACTGTGAGTAAACACCCTTTTCTATAGGACACCAAGCTCTTCTTTTGAAGCAGGTCACTTGGTCACTGTCCAAAGACTCTGGTGTTCTCTTATCTGTACTTCTTCTCTCCCCCCACCCCCTCCATTCTATCTCTCTCTCGCTCTCTCTCTCTCTCTCTCTCTCTGTCTCTCCCCCCTCTCCCTCTCTTTCTTCTCTGTCTCCCTCCTCTCTCCTCTCTCTGTCTCTGTCCCTCTCTGTCTGTCTCTTTCTCCTTTGTCTGTCTGTCTCTTTCTCCTTTGTCTATCTGTCTGTCTCTGCCTTATAATAACAGTGACCAGCTTGTCCATTCTTATCACCCCATCCAGTCAAAGCAAGACATTCCCAGAGCCTTAACTGTAGTATCTGCCAGTAAGGACAATAAGGGGCAGATGATCATCTGGACACCTGGGTTTGGAAGGTTGGTCACAATTTTAGTCATTCTGTTAGACCTTCATATGCTTAGCTCCTTCATGGCCCACAACCCCTCCAGTTAATGCAGAAATGTGCTCTGGCCAAATGCTGGGTGGCAACAGGTATGGCATAGCAGCAAACATTTACTTAACCTGGCATCAGAAGACTAATGCCAAGACTGAGGGGGGAATGTTAGCTATGCTCACTGGGTGATCTTGGGCAAATGCTTTCATCTCCCTAAGTCTCAGTTTCCTCATCTGTAAAATGGGGAGAGTAGCCTTTTCTTTGCCTTACTCATAGGGAAGACAGCACTTAGTAAAGCCCTATGGAAACACAAATTTATTATTGTTATTAATTTCTCCTGCAGAGCAGTGCAGAGAAGACCTTTGGCTCTCAAAGACTTTGCTAGCAGGCACCAAACTGTGGTGGGTCTCACCAAGCTGGAAAAGCTTTGTGGGAAGGGCTAGTGATGGACTGTCTGCCAACCAAGGACAAGCCTACTTAATGGCAAGAGGGTTAAGAGCAGATGGGCCCTCAGCTGATCTATCATTTCAGTCACAATAACTCATGACACCATCTACTAACTCATGCATAAGATTGTATCCATGGAGCATTGTTATGATTGTGTGTGTATTGGGTTTTATGGATATTCATCCATTAACCCTGACATGGGATGGTCTCTCTACATTTTACAGAGGGGCAAAATGAGGCAATGAGTAAAAGGAAGTAATCTCTCTCACTAGAGGGACAGCGGTGTGGGTAGGCAGCCAAGCTAACAACCAGGTGTAGGCCGTGGTCCAAATCCTGGCCCCCTTTCCTCCCTCGAGCCTCACCAGACTTCCTGGCAGTCAGTGGTTCAAGTATCACAGAGCCCAACATGCTCTGCCTGCAGCTAGCTGACTCCTGCTGAGACTAGCCTAGAGGAAGGAAAACATGATTTCTCGTAGCTGGACTAGAAGCAAAGGGTCTCAACTTACCCAGGTAAAGATGGAGAAGAAGGAGAATGTGATGGCGGCTCGAGCTGCGTCTGTCCCCTCATTCAGAGGGTTGTCCTCGGGTTTGGAGACCTGCCACTGGTTGGCCAAGAAACAGAAACCAACAAACCAGAGGAATGCCCAGAAGGCTAGAGGAGCCCAGAAGAGACAGTGGCGAGTGGTGGGGAGGGGAAAGCAGGCATGGGTGGGGGGGGAAGAAGGCATCAGAGGGGGGGGAAGAAGGCATCAGAGGAGGGGAAAGCAGGCATCAAGGGGAAAGCAGGCATCAGAGGAGGGGAAAGCAGGCATCGGGGGGGGAAGAAGGCATCAGAGGGGGGAAAAGCAGGCATCAAGGGGAAAGCAGGCATCAGAGGAGGGGAAAGCAAGCATCAGAGGGGGGAGAAAGCAGGCATCGGGGGGAGGAAAGAAGGCATCAGAGGAGGGGAAAGAAGCACACACACACAGAGAAGTAGAGAGAGATAGAAGAGAGACACATAGTCACACAAAGGGAGAGATACCAAAGATGAAAGAAAAAGAGCCATGTAGGGAGTCATTAAAGCACAGGGTAGGATGCAGAGGTATGGGTGTAGACATAAGTCATGGTGGGGAGATAGAGGAGGGAGGGAGAGAGAGAGACAGAGAGAGAGGGTGGGGAGAGAAGGGGGAAGAGAGAGAGAGAGAAAGACAGAGAGAGGGGGG
>NW_027186376.1:350304-356375 GCF_028583685.1 Petaurus breviceps papuanus | reverse complement strand
GGGGGGGGGAGAGAGACAGACAGAGAGAGAGAGAGAGAGAGTCATATTTCTTCCGTTTTTCTTGCCTTCTCTGCAGTCTGAAGATTCCCCATCCAAAGTCTCTTGACATTCCCACCTCCCACCCCTGTGCACAAGCTGTAACTAGGGCCCAAGAGGAACGTGAGGGAGAGAACCCTCCACAGAGGAAGGCAGCTCTGTTTTTTTTTTTTTTTTTTTGCAGAGTTCACCATGCCTTCTCCTTAGAGTGCCTCAGAATTAGAAATGCTATTCCTATGGCCCTGTCTCCCCCAGATGTCCACAGAGACACAGGAGGAAGTCTTACCCCTCCCCTGAGGAATTCTTCCATTGCCATGTCACCTTAAAATATTGCATGCTGGGACTAGACCCTCAGAGTCGAAAGGGCCCTCAAAGGGCATCTATCTAGCCCAGTCTCCCACTTAGTATTTGAACCCCAGCAACAGATTCATTGACAGGCAGGTATCTAGCCTTTGCTCAAATACTTCAAGAGGCAAGTAACTTACTAACCAGTCAGTCTGTTGTTGTACAGATCACTCCATTTTGAAGATTTCCTCTAAAGGTCAGCACATATCAGAAGCAGGATCTCAAATCCAGCTTTTCCTGATTCCAAATTCAGTTCTCTAGCCACCAGACCACACTGCCTGTCCTTATACTTCCAGGGCACTTTTAAGTTTACAAAACATTTTCCTCTCAACAACCCTGTGAGGCAGTTAGCACAAGTACTATTATCCTTATCTTACAGATGGGGAAACTGAGGTTCATGGGGAAACTGAAGTTCAAAGAGGTGAAGAGACTTGCCTATGGTCAATCAGCCTCCTACTAGAAGAGGCAGCTTGGTGGAAAGAATCAAGAACCAAGAGTGGACAGTTAGAGTTATGAAGGTGGGGTTAACTCCCTGCCAGTTTACTACAAGCTGTTCTCCAGCAAAGGGAATGTTGATCATGAAACTGAAGAAGATTTGGGGGGCATAGATGGTTAGGATTGTTGTTGTGTTTTTTTTCATTACTGTTGAAAATCAGAAGCAAGTTAACAGCTAGTTAAGAAGATGGCATCCAAAAGCCATTCACCTCTAGATAAACGGTCAAAGGTGATGAAGAAGCACTTCTCAAAAGATAAATCACAAACTATTAATGATCATATTGTACCTAATCACTAGTAATAGGAAAACACCAATCAAAGACACACTGAGGTTTCTTTCACCTCATACACAGAAAACTGGCAAAGATGGCAACAGTGCATTTGGAGGGGCTGTGGGCAGACAGGCACAATATTATGCTATTGGCAGAGCTGCAGGTTTGGTCCAACCATTTTAAAATATGACCTGGAATGATGCAAAGAAAATTACCGAAAAGTCTTTGGTGCAGATATCCCTTTGCCAGGCACATGACTAAGGAGATAAAAATTAGAAAGAAAAGCTCTAAGTACAACCAAATGTGTAAGGCAGAATATTTGGTAGTTGCCAAGAACTGGAAACAAAATACATGCACATTAAGTTGTGGTTTGTGAATATCAGGTAATATTCCTGTGCTGTAAGAAATTTGATGAATATGATGACTTCAGAGAAGCATTGGAAGACATAAATGAATTGGAAGACATAAATGAACTGATGCAAAGTGAAATAAACAGAACCAGGAAAACCATATATACAATGACCACAATAATGTCAATGGAAAGAACAATAGTAACAAAAATAAAAATGAAACTTTGTAATGATAATGACCACGCTTGGCCCTGAAAGAAAAAATGAGAATGCACCAACCCCCTATCCCCATCCCTTATTCCCTAAATTGCAGAGGTGAGAGGCTACGGAGTGGAACATAGCATACACTGGCAGACTTAATTCATATGTTGGTTAATTTTGCTGAACTGTTTTCCCTTCTTTGTAAAACTTTTTTATCATTAGGAATAGCTTTCTGGTTAGGGAAAGGAAGAACAAAATATTGAGAAAAAAAGATGATATAAAAATATAACCTTTTAAAAAAAATAGATAGTATTTGAGCACAGTAACAGCAACATTGTGTGACGATTAACTTTGACAGATGTATCTTTGCTTAGCAATGCAAGGATCTAAGACAAACTCCAAAAGATTCATGATAGAAAATGCCATCCACATCCAGAGAAAGAACTATGGAGTCTAAGTACAGATTGAAGCAGTCTGTTTGCTCTCTCTCTCTCTCTCTCTCTCTCTCTCTCTCTCTCTCTCTCTCTCTCTCTCTCCCTCTCTCTCCCTCTCTCTCGCCCTCCCTCTCCCCCCTCTCATTTCTTCTTTCTCTTCATTTCTTCCATTGGTTCTAATTCTTCTAACATGACTAATGTGAAAATATATTTAATATGAATATATATATGTGGAGCCTGTATCAGATTTCATGCCATCTTGGGGTGGGGGGGGGCATGGGGAGAAAATTTGGAACTCAAAATCTAGTGGAAGTAATGTTGAAAACTAAAAATAAATAAATTGATTGATAAAAAAAAGATAGTATTTGATGACAGAAATTAGATTTCAAGACAATGGTTTAAAATATAGGAATGACGACTTCTTGAAGAAGAGACCTAGAATGTACTTACAAAGGGCTCAGAAGAATCCATTTCCTGACTGGGCTTGGTAGTGCCCACCTGTAATCCCTGATGCTGGGTCATAGCTTAGTCTGGAAAACCACTTGAGGTTAGGAGTTCTGCAGTAGGGATAAAGCCAAGCAGGTATCTGTGCAAGCCCAATACCAGTATGGCGAGTCATTAAGAATGGGGAGTCACCAGACTGCCTAAGATATATAAAAGGTTGAGGAGAACTGAACAGCATCGTATGTGTATCAAGGATATATATATTCAATGTGGATTCAAATATATATGTATGTATACATAACACACATATATACATATACATGTATATGTGCATTTGGGGCAGCATATAGAATGCTAGGTGTGAAGTCAGGAAGACCTGAGTTTAAATCTGACCTCAGACACTAGTTGTGTGACCCTGGGCAAGTCACAACCCTTTTTGCCTCAGTTTCCTCATCTATAAAATGAGTTGGAGAAGGAAATGGCAAGCCACTCCAGTATCTCTGCCAAGAAAATCCCAAATGGGGCGATGAAGAGTTGAACATGACTGAAAATGACTGAATAGCAACATATATATATGCACACACACATACATATATATTCACTATAAGGATATTGAAGGACACCAATGGTGTTTCCACCATGGTGGGAAGCATTTGGATGAAAGGTTAATAGAGACAGAAACAGAATCAACAATTTCGTTACCAGGATATGCTATAGACCTTCTGGACAGAGAGAGGAAATAGATGAAGATCTTGGGAAATCACTTGGAAGCCAGGCACAGGTTGTGGCAGAGTATTTGTGAGCAGCTTCACGTATCTGTTGGAACTCTGTCTGCCAAAGGTGGAGGCTTTAATGAATCTGATCTTTTAAAAGGTAGAGGAACCGACTAGGGAAACGGATCATCTGGACCTGATGATCACCGACAAGGAAGACATGGCTGCTGCAGTAAAAATGATGAGAATCCCAGGGGAGTGACTGTTCCATCTTAGCATTCCTTATCAAAGATCCCCCCTGCTTAGAGAGGCCACCAGTATGCTGGAGATCGTCCAGAGCAGAATGACTAGGATGGCAAGAGCGTTGAGTTCATGCTGTATGAGGACTGGGTGAAGGGACTAGAGATGTTTAGCCTGAAGAAGAGAAAACTGAGGGGGCCACATAATGGTTGAAGGGCTAGCTGTCACATGGAAAAGGGATCAGACTTGGTCTGCTTGTCCCTGGATAACAGATCTAGGAACCATATGTTGTTATTAACAAGAAGCAAATCTAACGACTCAAGCTCTTCCAAATGGGGGTGTGCTGCCTCTGGAAAGAATGGGATCCTCCTCACTGTAGGGTTTCAAGACAAGGATGTAAGAAGGGAGCTCCTTGATTGATTTGTCTTTGTGTCCCAAGCACCTGACCCAGTGTGTGATGGCAAATAGCAAGCACCCAAGAAATACTTGATTAAAGCAATGACTGAAAAGCCAACTGACCACTTGCCATGGATAGTGACAATTCTGAGACTCTGTGACCTGGATTCTGTTCTGGCTGGGTGACCACAGGCAAATTGCTTGACCTCAGTTTCCCCATCTGTAAAATCAGGGTATGATGATTTTTAAAGTCCCTTCCAGCTCTAGATCCAAAATTGAGTGATATAAGGACTGCGGAACCAGATCTCATACCTAGGTCTCCTGGGTCCCAGGACATCACTCTTTCCCCATGCCACATGACAGTTCATTATTTAAAGACCAACTCAATTGCTACTTCCTCCAAGAAGCCTTCCTTGATCCTAGGTAATGACCTCAAATCTCCTGTGTCATGTATTTCTCCCCTCTCTTATGAACTGGTCATGAAATATTGTGGACTAGTTATCCGGCTGTAGGTCTTCTTCCTCCCACTAGACTGAAAGTTCCCACCATCCAGCCCATTCTCTTCACACAGTACATGACTGACAAATGTTCATGGCATTCTACCTGCCTTCCTGATGGCCCCAGGGATTATCCCCCCCCCCAACTTGACTGAGAAGGAAAGTAAGATTAGGGAATGAGAAATGACTTGCCAATTTCAGAGAAAGAACCAGGACTAGACCCCAAGTCTCCATCCTCCAAGACCAAGGTTCTTTCCCTGCCTTGCCTCCAGGCCTTTTCCTGGAGAGACCCAATGAGCATCTCCTCCATGGAGCTAAAGATGGTGGGGATGTGGTGGGTGAGGAAGGGCCCAGTCCCACCCAGTCCTTCTGGGACTCACCTGAGACACCAATGTCAGAGATCACAGCCTTCTTCCGGTCTTTAACGCTGCTGATCTGAGGGAAGTGGACATCCAGGGCCAGGTAAAGGATGCAGGTGAGGAAGGCCAGCACACCCACAGTGACTCCATAGTTGCAGGCGTTGTGATTCCGGTTGTAGATGCAGAATTTCTCACTCTCCTTGGAGTCGTTCAGATAGCCCTCGTTCACAATAGAGCCAAAGACAACAATGGCGAACACCTGGCCGGGACAAAAGGTGGGGGAAACTGAGAACTGAGTGCTGGTACCTTAGCATCCAAAATCTGCCACCAACTTTTTATACTGGTTTGAGAAAACTGGTCAAATACTATTGAGTAGGGGCTGGGGGAGCACAGCAAAGAGGCAAAAGGCAGTCTCTGCCCTCAAGGAGCTTACAATCTAATGGAATGACCTTGCCTTCATTGAGTAGCATGATCTTTGAACTCAGTCTATGACCTTACCACCTTCCAGTTCTTTATATGGGGAGGTCATATTATTCTCCTAATCGTGGGGCTCCATGACGGCAGCAACCATGAAAGCCACATGACCCTTAGTGCCTAGTCATCATAAAAATAAGAATAATAACAACAGCAATAATAGTTTACATCAAGGTGGCATTTTGTAGCTTACAGCATGCTTTCCTCATCCTTCCTGTGAGGCAGAATGCACCATCATTATTTTTTATGTTTTTTTTAAGAGTTTTAATCAATCCATCCACCAATAGTCATTCCTTAAGCCATGAATTGTATATATCAAGCTCTGGGCTGTACATTGAGGATATACAGTCAGAGCCAGAACCAACAGGGCCAGATCTGTACTCTCCCAGAGCTTATATTCTAATGGAAGATGAACATATCTAAGTATGTTCAGAGTATATGCAGAATAAATCAAGCTCTAGCAGCTAGGGGCAACAGAAAAGCCTTCATGTACAGAAGGAGGCCCAGGAACTGGAAGGAATCTAGGGATTCCAAGACGTGGAGATGAGGAAGGAGAACGTTTTCAACATGGTTAACAGCCAGTCAGAGGCATGGAGACTGAGATGGAGTGTTGGGGAAGGAGGGAGTGCAAATACGCCAGGAGAAGCAGAGTGCATAGAGGGGAGGCAGGTGCATGAAGATGGGAAAGGTAGGAAGGGCCAAGGTTGTGAAGTCTTTAAATACCAAGCAAACAAACTTATATTTGATCCTAGCAATAAGGAGCCATAAGTGTGGTGTGTGCGTGTGTGTGTGTGTGTGTGTGTGTGTGTGTGTGT
>NW_027186376.1:308678-350204 GCF_028583685.1 Petaurus breviceps papuanus | reverse complement strand
GGAGAGAGAGAGAGAGAGAGAGAGAGAGAGAGAGAGAGAGAGAGCTAGGTGGCACAGTGGATAGAATGCAGGGTCTGGAGGGAGGAAGATTCTTCTTTCTGAGTTCATATCCAGTCTCAAATACTTACTAGCTGTGGGACCCTGGGCAAGTCACTTAACCCTTCTTGCCTCAGTTTCCTTATCTGTAAAGTGAGCTGCAGAAGGAAATGGACAACCACCCCAGTATCTTTGTCAAGAAAACTCCAAATGTGACCATGAAGAGTTTGGCATGGCTGAGAAATGACTCAACAACAGAAACTCTGTGTGCGTGTGCGTGTGTGCGTGTGTGTGTGTGGTGTGTCTGTTCACACACAGGATAAACAGATAACTACAAGGCAGTGTGTAGGGAGGGCACCAGCAGTTGGGGTGGCTCAGGAAAGGCCCCCTGCATTAGATGGTGCCTGAGTTGTATCGCTCCCTGAAGTAGAGAAAAGGAAGGAGTGACTTCCAGGAAGGAAGGACAACCAGTGTAGAGGGGGTGTCCAGAAGCAGAGGTGGTTAACAGTATCCATAGAACAAAGAAGCCAAGGAGGATAAGGACTGAGAAAGGGCTGTTACATTGGGCAGTCAGGAAATAGCTGGTAACTGGAGAAATGGTATCAGTTGAGTGGTGAGGTCGGAAGCTACATTGTAGGCAATTAAGATCAGGAGAGAGGAGGAAGCTGAGGCAGCAGCTGATAAAGAATGGTAGCTGGTGGGGAGGGTGGCATCGAACAAAGGGCTTCTGCAGATGGGGAAGGCAGGGAAGGCAGACAGAGAACCCGTAGAGGGAGAGACTGAAGACTGGAGAGAGGGCATGCTATCTGCTGAAGAAAAGAAGGGACGGGATCAAGGTGCACAGAGCCCATCTTGGTGAGGAGAAAGAGGAGGAGTTCCTTCATAAGAGATTAGATTCAAGGAGGAAATGGTGGGTTTGATGTCAGGGGACTGAGATGCAGAGGGACGGAGTAGAGATCTGGCTATGCTATCTCATCTCTCTTCTCTGTCTGTCTGTCTGTCTGTCTCTCTCTCTTATCGTACTGGGGGATGAGGGGCAAGCAAGGACAGACAGATCAGGATAATTTTCCTGCAGAAAGTGGAGCTTGAGCTGAGTCTCAAAGAAATAAGGGATTCCAGGCCGTAGAAGTGGGGAACATTCTGGGCATGGGGAAGATGGCTAAGGGAGACAGAAGGCCGGGTGTGAGGAAGAGCCCGGAAGCCAGGGGAGCTGGGCCTTAGAGAGTACAGAGGGCATGAGTGTGTGGGGAGACAGGAAACGTAGGAAGAGACCAGACTGCAAAACCCTCTGAATGCCAGAGGAGGTTAGATTTGGAGACAATAGCCATTGGAATTTACTGAGAAAGGGGGTGGCATGGTCAGAGCTGTGCTCTGGGAACTGCATGGGGCATGGAGTAGAAGGAGCTAAGAGGGGACCGCAACAGTCCAGGTGAGAGCTAATGAGAGCCTTGTCCAAGGTGGCGGCTGTGAGTGGAGGAAAGGGAAGCCTCGGAGGGAGGCCAGAGAATGGCTGAGGCAGGAGGGGCCTCAGCACAAGCAGTGGCAGTGATCCTCATTAGACTTTAGGGCCGATTTCAGGGAAGCACATTGCCTATTTTGTTTTTTTAAAGATTCCCATCCAGAATAGCAAAAAACAAAGACAAAAAAGCCAACATATTTTGATACTTCAAGGGATCAGTTTCTGTTATCTTGAAAAATCACAGATATGACGTGGGAATGGCTATTCCCAGGGAGGCTGGGCAGATGTGGCATTACTTTACGGGCCTATGTGTTCAATGAGTGGCCCACATAAGCCTAGGGCAGGGATGGGGAACCTTTTACCTCGAGGCCACATGTGGCCCTCTAAGTCCTCGAGTGCAGCCCTCTGACTGAATCGAACAAATGTTCTGGTGCCTTGAGGTCTTAGGCTCCCCAGCTCTGGCCAACAGAGAGGGCTTTATGACCTGGGACAGCAGGCAGTGCATCGGCAGAGGCAGAGATTTTCAGGGTTTCAGTCCTGGTTCTGGTGCCCTCTAGCCATGTGAACTTGGGCAGATCAGCTGTATCTGAGCTGCACTTTCCTCACCTGTAAAGTGGGCATAATAATCCCTGCATTACCTACCCTGACTTGGTTGTTTTAAGGAAAGCACCAGGTGAACTCTCAAGACTCAGAGAAGTAAGGCTTTGATTATGGTGGAGGGGGTGGAGTTGACTAGAGGATGGGTGCGATTGGGGGGAGGAGTCTGCAGAATGTCTGCCCTTATGCTTTCCTCACAACCACCCTATGAGATAGTTGGGGCAAGTGTCATTATCCCATTTTAAAGATGAGAAAACTGAAGCTGAGAAGGGGCAGGTAATTGGACTAGGCTACAGCAGATTCCGAGTACCTCCGAGTTGGAAAGGCCCTCCTACTGTTCCTCCCTGACTGGAGTCCACCCAATCTTTGCTTATTAACAGTTTGCCTGCCCGTCTGATGATAAGGGGAGCCACTGCCTCCTGAGGCAACCCCCTCCATGTCTGGACAGCCCGTATTGTTAGAGGAGTTGGATTTATGCCCCCCCACCCCCCACTGGTTTTGCCCACTCTCAAGTCAAAGCCCCCTCCACATGCCAGTCCTTTGTATACTGGAAGGCAGTGATCACATCTCCCCTAAGACTTCCCCAGGCTAAATGAACCCAGGGCCTTCCAGTTAATGATCCTCGAATGGCCTGCCCTGTTCTGGGGACCTGAAAGACCACTGGGTTCCCAGCCCAGGTGGGTGGTGGAGAGCCCCCTGCCAGAATCCTTAGCGATTACAAGTCTGGTTCCTTGGAACCTCCCAACATCCTGGGGAGGGGAGCAGGTCAGATCCAGCACCCTCCATCTAACAGAAGAGGAACACAATGGACTGTAAGACATCAGAGAGCCATGACTCGTGCATTGTCACACAGCAAGTTAGTGGATTATCAGAAAGGCCGTAGGGTTTTCTCTAAATCAGATGTAAGAGACAAGAAGGTCTTTCACTGGGACTGTAAGTCACATCTTGGAAAGTAGGTCAGAGGCTATCTGGCCAATTCTGTCTTCTGAAAGACAGATAGACAGGCCCCAAAGACTGGTCTGGACTCCAGAACAACAGATAAAAAAGGAGTGGTGGGGGGAGAGGGGGTGGCTAGGTGGCACAGTGAATAGAGCACTGGCCCTGGAGTCAGAAGGACCTGAGTTCAAATCCGGCCTCAGACACATAACACAAAACTAGCCGTGTGACCTTGGCCAAGTCACATAACCTCAATTGCCTTGCTTTACCCACTCCAAGAAAAAAAAGGAGCAGGGGAGCATCCAGGAGTTGGAAAGGTGGAAAGGGAACCATACTAAGAATTAAGGTTAGGGGTGGTCAGGTAGCACAGCGAGTAGGAGCACCGGCTCCAGTGTCAGGATGACCTGGGGATCAAATCTGGGCTCAGACACAGCACCATACCCAGAAATAACTGGCTGTGTAACCTTGAGCAAGTTACTTAACCCCAATTGCTTTAAAAAAAAAAGAATTAAGGTCAGGCCTGGATCGGGATTTCACTGGTCTAAGGAACCCTCCCTGCCAAGGTAGGCTGGCACCATTCCCTCCACAAATAGCTTTACAGATGCCTGGGGCACTGACTTTCCCCGGGGTGGGGGGAACGGGCACAGCCAAGATGGGTCCAGGTACAACTTGAATCCAGGTCTTCTAGGCTCTCAGCCAGCTTTCTCTCCAGAGCTAAGAACCAGCAGTGATAATTATTCCTTAGCTAGCAAATACTCAGGTCTATGGCAAGGAATCCTTTGTATCACGGAAAGAGATTTTGTAACTTCCGAATAGCTCCGAGAATCCTAGGCTGTCAGAGCTAAAGGATGTGTTAGAGACACTGTTAGAATCGAAGTGTGCTTTTTATCTTTAGTCCCTGGTACACAATGGGCATTCTAGAAATGCTTCCTCAAGCCTGACACCTACTAGCTGTGGGACTTCAGACAAGTCACTTTCTTTGAGCCTCGGTATCTTCATCTGTACGATGAGAGGAGTGGAGTGGCCGAGAGGGCCTCAAAGGAGAAGATTCAAGATCCAAATGCTAGCTCTGCTCCTGAACACTGGTGTGGCCTTGGACAAGTCCCTTCCCTTTCCTGGGTCTCAGTTTCCTTATCTGTCGGGTTGGACGAGGTAGCTTCCTGAGGTCCCTTCCAGCTTGTGGCTTATTATCCGATACTGGTCCTAATTCTCTAGCTCAATCTGGAGTCCCAGATCAACAGCTGCTTTTTGTCCCAGGGTAGTTCTTCAGAACGATCTCCACCGCCTGTCCTGTCCATTCGCACTGGTCCTAGGAGTTAGCTCTGGGGAGGTTCCTGGTGCCCGGGACCTGCCGGCAGAACATGGAGGGAGGCGGCTGTGCCTAAACGCAAACTCACGGCAGCGGCCACTCTTGTCATGCACTAATTTGATAACTCCAGGGCTTAAAATAAGTGGTGACATCTGCCCAGCCCAAAGCCTTCCCCAGCTGTGCTGAGCACACAAGTGAGCATGTGTAGCAAGAGGCAGAGCCAGAAGGCGGACGGAAAGAAAGCCTGGGTTCTAGTCGGGCCTCCTCGACTCTGCAGGCTGTGTGACCTTAGCTACCTCCCTGAGTCTCAGTTTCCCCACTTGTAAAATAGGGATGATGACATGCCAGGGCTATTAGGTGAATCAGCCCTATGATTAATGTGTGGCAAATGGCAAATGCATTTGTCAACATGGGGGCTGGCTCCCCTACGTTACTGCATCGATACCGAGAGCACCTTAGGCCTTCCCAGGCCTCACTTTGTCCTCACAACAGATCTTCAGCACTGCTGTTACAGTGTTCAGTTATCACCTTCACTGGAGGAGGCAGCAGAGCAGGATGAGGAGAACACTGTCCCTGAAGTCAGAAGGCCTGGGTTCAAATCCTACCCTCTGATGCTTATTCCCAATGTAACCTTGAACAAGTCCCTTTCTCTGTCCAAGCCTCAGTCTCCTTCTCTGTAAAAGGAGAGTGTTGAACTAGATGGTCCTTGAGGCTCCTTCTAGCCCTAGATCTATGGCCCATTTTAACCGTGAAGAAAATGAGCCTTAGAGAAAGGGAAATAACTTATCCAAGGTCACTAGTGAGGTCAGGATTTTTAGCCCAGTCTCCTGATACATCCAGTGTCTTGTCCTCTGACAATACATCACCTGATACCATTGTCATTACTCCCTGTAAACATTCTTCTGGCTCTAGGGCACAGGTGGGCATGGGTGGTCATGACTGGTGCCTATGGAATGTCCATTGAGAACTGGGCTCATTGGGGTGCTCAGATGTTGTCCCCTTGGCAGCAATCACTAGCAGTGTGCTGAAGACTCCTCAGGACTGAACAGGGCACCCCCAAAGGAGAGTGATATCTTGTATCCATAGCAACGCCACCCTCCCTGAACCCTCCAGGTTCTTCTCTCTTAATGAGTTTAGATGGGAGGAGGAAAGGGTGGGGCATAGTCTTGTGGGTTCTCTGTTCTCTCCTTAGTTATGGAACTTGGAGTCAGGACAGCTGGATTCCAGTCCTAACTCTGAACAAATGCTTTCCCTTCCCCAACCTCAGTTTCCAACATCTGTAAAACTGGACTAATAATATTATACTACCTACCTCCCAGGGCTGTTGTGAGGAAAATGCTTTATGAGAGGTGGGACCCATTCTTCTCATTTTTCACTTCCCTCCCATCTGAGTGGGAGGTTTCATGGTGACCCCAGGCAGGAAGATGGTTGTTGTCAGACCCATGCTGAGAGGAAGCGCGAGTCTGACAGGCTCAGAGAACAACCAGAGAGACATGAGCCGGCAGGCACTGGCGAGGGCATCCCATCCAACCCCCCTTTCTGCCAAAGAGGAGGTGATGACAAAGGAAAAGACAGAGGAGTGTGGGGTCCCAGCTTGAGTCTGGGAAGGGGGTGGGGCGGGGCGTCCAGTCCAAGGGCTTCATATCATAGGAGGACACAGAGTGATGCGCCTAAGGTCACTCTGCTAGTATCCGAGGTGTGATTCAAACCCAGGACCTTGGACTCCACAGGTGATGTTCTTTGCAACCTTGCCAAATTCCCCAGATTGTAGAGAGCAGAGCCGAGATCTGAATCCAGACCCTTGTGTTTTCTCCTCTCCCGTGCTGCCTTTCAGTGAGGTCCTGTAGAGTTTTCAGGGAGGGGACAGAAAGGAGCACAGAATCAGGGCATCCTCAATAGGCATCACTGGCCAAAAGCCCCCCAATAAGTGAGGAAAGTGACTTGGGCATAGTCACACTGGGAGTAAAATGTAACTGATTCATGAGATGTGAACCCGGGGCAGAAGGAGGTCTGTATAGTTAAGTGATCCTCCAATCCCGGCCTAAAATGTCCCTTTCTCCAAAAAACCACAGACTCTCAGAGGTGACAGGGACCCAGGCAGGTCATTTCATTCCCTTGACTATGTCCTGGATGTGTCCTCCAGACTTTGCTTGAAGACCTCAGATGACGGGGAACTCACTACTTTTCAAAGCAATCCAGGCTACCAATTCCTTAGGCTGGGCTAAAAACTATGTTCCTATAACTTCTCCCCCTTGGTCTATCTCTTTCTTATCTAGCCCTACAAATACATCTTCTTCTCTCCAGGCTATATGTCCCCAAAAGCTCCAACCACTCTTCCTTCATATGGCTCCCCTCACTTTGACAGTATCCCCTGACTCTCTCCAGCCTTGGCTTCTCTCCTCAGAGTCTCTATTTAAGCCCCTAGGAATGGCTGCCTCAGGAGGTATTTTCATGTTCTACCCTTTCCAAGGTCACCCAGGCTCCTCTACTTTCCTGAGAGTGGCTCTAAGGTTCTGCCAGCCATTGCCCCCATGAGAACGGTGACGGTTCCTCCTCAGCTGGTCCTGAGATGACCAATCAGTCTTCCATCATCCCTCCCCATCATGGTTTCCATAACTCTTGAACATTGGAACAGGCCCATTTCCCCATAAGACTGAGGCCTAGTCAGGCAGCTCTCGGCCAATCATAAGACATCACAGCTGGAAAGGATCTGGGATCTCATGTAGGAGGCTAAGTGACCTTCCCAGGACATAGGTAGTAATATGGTTGGGATTTGAACCCAGGCCTTTGCCTCTTGACCTAGTGCTCTTTCCATTACATTACTTCTCCTAATTGGGGAAGTCTCTTGGTCCCAATCAGCTCCTCTCTGCTGGAAAGCCAGTCCTCTAGGGCAGGCCCTCCCCTGATGCTGAGTTCCTATTCTTGCCTCACCAAGTTCCTCTCCATCTAATTAGAAGCATCCCTCATCATGCCTCCATGGCTGTATTTATGATCTGGTAACTCCCAAAGCAGCTGAAATACTCCCCAAAGTTGTGAATATGACACTTTCCTCATCAGGAATATTTCCAGCTCCCGCTACCACCCACCTATGAATTCCCATCATCCCAATCACACCCAAATGGTAACTAATCTTTTCTTTTCTTTTTTTATGAGCAATTGGGGTTAAGTAACTTGATCAAGGTTACACAGCCAGTTATTTCTGGGTGTGGTGCTGAGTATCTGAGCCCGGATTTGATCCCCAGGTCATCCCGACACTGGGGCCTGTGCTCTTACTCGCTGAGCCACCTGGCCACCCCTAAGCAATTGGGGTTAAGTAACGTGCTCCAGGTTACACGGCCAGGTGTTTCTGGGTGGGTGCTGAGTATCTGAGCCTGGATTCGATCCCCAGGTCATCCTGACACTGGAGCCAGTGCTCTTACTCGCTGTGCTACCTGGCTGCCCCGGTTACTAATCTTTTCAGGCCTCGTCCAGAAAATTCTTGCACAGAGGGAAGATGTCAGCAGGGTTAGGACACGTTGACCTTGGGCCTGGTCATCTGACCCTATTTATCCAATAGCCCTCCTCTACCTACTGGGCACTCCAGGCCAGCCTCCTTACTTCTTCAACTCTGCTTTAGTTAAGATTTGCGAAACCTTTTACAGACATCATCTCACTTGAAAAGTAGGTACTGCCCATTTTGCAGATGAGCAAAGGGAGGTCCAGTCACACAGCTAAGAAGGAGCAGAAGCTGGATTCATAGTCAGATATCCACGGCTATGCACATGCCGCCACCCTCAAAATCCTAGAAGCCTGCTTCCCCCCACTGTGTCTTGCCCATCTCTTCAAGATTCTGGTCAAGTGGTATCTTTCGTTCTTTTTTTTGCTTTTTGGAGGGGGAAGGGCAGGGCAATTGGGATTAAGTGACTTGTGCAAGGTCACACAGCTAGTAAGCATTAAGTATCTGAGGTCAGATTTGAACTCAGGTCCTCCTGACTCCAGGGCGGGTGCTCTATTCACTGTGCCACCTAGCTGCCCTAAATGGTATCTCTTTTGAAAAGCCTTTCCTGACCCTGCTTCCTTCTGAATTCTACCCCTCATCCCCAGCCAAACTTGATCTCACCCCCTTCTGAACTCTCCTGGAACTTTGTACATTAACTCATTCATTCATTTATTCATTCACTCGTTCATTCAACCAACATGGTCCCTGCCCTCTTAGAGCTTAGAGTCCAGAAGGGCATGATAAAACAAATAGAAATAGAAAAGCAGCCATAGTAATATGATAAGGGGGTCAAGAAGGGGAGGAAAATGTGCTTTGAGATCAGATGAGGGAACCAGTTATAATGAAGTGGAAAACACTGGCATCAGGGCATGTCTGGCTCTGGGAGGCTTGAGCTTTGCAGCATCTCCTCCCTCTGGGCCAGCTTCCTCACTGGTAAAGAGGAGATAATGGGATTTAGCTCACAGCACACATGGATTAAGCACCAGCTGTATGCAAGTTGTAAAAAAGCTGCTTGGTAAACCCCACATCAATCAATATTTTTAAGCACCTACTGTGTGCCAGACTTTGCTAAGTGCTGCTTAGCTATATAAGTCACTCCAGCAATGAGCAGTCATTATTATGGGGAAGAGGTTGTCTCGAGGTGGGAGTATCAGGGAAGGCTTCTGGGAGGAGGTGGCTGTTTGTACCTTTGATTATGTGGGGCAGCTAGGTGGCGCAGTGAATAGAGCACCAGCTATGGAGTCAGGAGGACCTGAGTTCAAACCAGGCCTCAGACACATGACACAGGTAGTAGCTGTGTGACCTTAGGTAAGTCACTTAACCCCAGTTGCCTTGACTTCCCTCCTCTAGAAAAAGATTATAGTCACCTATCTGTCTTATCTTTACCCATCATACTGTAAGTTCCCCATCTTACCGTGTTTCCCCGATAATAAGACCTATCCTGAAAATAAGCCCTCCCCTTACTGTGCAAGATTCCTCTAAAATAAGCCCTCCCCCGAAAATAAGCCCTATTGAGATTGCT
Organism: Petaurus breviceps papuanus; assembly: GCF_028583685.1. NCBI lineage: Eukaryota > Metazoa > Chordata > Mammalia > Diprotodontia > Petauridae > Petaurus > Petaurus breviceps. Next base: position 340,867 of record NW_027186376.1, on the reverse strand, counting down.
ACTGTAGTGAAGGTGATCCCCTGCGCTACACGCTACATTACGGTACCCTCTGTATGCACCGTTCCCCCCCCCCGTGAAACGCACGCCGCGCTCCAAGCTGCATCCAATCAGAGCTGCAGCAGTGAGCGCGTCATCCTGTTCTTCCCCAGTGATTTGCTTATTGAATAAAGGTACATTTTTTTGTTCACATTTACCTGTTTATTAAAATTGCTGTCAATGTTCATTAAAATAAGCCCTCCCCTGAAAATAAGCCCTCTGGTGTTTTTCTGTCCCAAAAAATTAATAAGACAGTGTCTTATTATCGGGGAAACACGGTATGTATCTCTCCCAGCAAAGAGCTAAACACACAGGGAGTTAGGAGGCCTAGCCCAGCCAAATTTCAAGGGGCTCTTCCTCATCTGGTGGTCTGTCCATTGGCGAGCCATGAGTGTCCACTGAAGCTTGGCAGGGACAGAACCTACAACAACGGCAGTGGGATCCACATCAATGACAACCTAGATATTCTGAAGCCCCCAACATTCTCCTCTCTTCTGGGACCCTTCCCCACACTGCCTGTCTCAGTTTGGCACTGGAGAGCATCAGAGCCAAAGGGGCCATAGACATCACAGAATCCAAGCTGGCTGCCCAGGCTCTGTTGGGGGGAACCGCTGAAAAGCCCCCCCGGGGCCCCAGCTGCACCCAGATTTCTCTGCTCCTCTGCCCGCCCCCAAGCTTTGTCTGTATTATGGGTCAATCAATCAGCAAGCCCTATCTCCCCTCCCCCAGCCTTCTCCTCTTCCTAATTTTGTCAAGGGCACCACCATCCTCCCATCACCCGGGCTCACAGCCTGGCTTTTATTCTCGACTTCTCTCTCCCTCCCCATAGATCCAACTTGTAGCCAAAGCCTGTCCATTTTGCCTTTGTAACATCTCTTGAATGCATCCCCTTTCCTCCTCTGATACTGCCACCCCCTGGAGCCTGTCCATCCCCCACTCAGCTGTCAAAAAGGTTTCCCACATCCATCCCACTCCACATTCAGTAAACTCCAGTGGCTTCCTATCACCTCCAGAATCAAATATAAAATACTCTGGCTTTTGAAGCCCTTCATGACCCTGTCCCCTCCTACTTTCCAGGCTTCACAGATGATTTGACCCACTGACACTAGCTTTCTTGAACAAGAGCCTCCACCTCCAGCCTCCAGGCATTTGCACTGGCTGTCCCCCCTGCCTAGAATGCCCTCCTTCCTCAGCTCTGCCTCTTGGCTTCCTTGGCTTCTTTCAACTCTCAGCTAAACTTGCACCCTCTGCAAGGGGCCCTTTCTGATCCCCTTTAAAGCCTACAGAACCCTTCCTCTCCTAGACAGAGGCCATTTATCCTGTCAAAATGTGTCTGACAGAGTTGTTTGCACCTTCAAGGAGGTGTCCTGGACATTACCCCAAGGACTGTGAGCTCCTTCAAAGCAAAGCCAACTTCTGCCTTCCTGCTTATCCTCAATGCTTGGCACGCAGTAGGTGCTTAATAAATGCTTGTCAGTCGAATGCATTAACTGCCTACTATGTGCCAGACAAAAGTGGACAGGTTCCTCAAGGAACTTACATTTCTGCAGAGGAAAAGAAACATATACATACACGGACATATTACTTCATATAGATATGGACAAAAACAAATAGATGAATATGTGTGTGTGTACACGTGTTCGCACATACCACACACACACTCACACCCCTCCACAGATACACACACTCTCACACACGTTCGCACATACCACACACACTCACACCCCTCCACAGATACACACACACGTTCGCACATACCACACACACACCCCCCCACAGATACACACACTCACACATGTTCGCACATACCACACACACACACTCACATCCCCACACAGATACACACACTCACACACGTTCGCACATACCACACACACACACTCACACCCCCCCCACAGATACACACACTCACACACGTTCGCACATTCCCCACACACACACACATACATACACTTCACTAATTCATTTCTGAGCCACTAGAATCATCTGGCCACGGACCGTCAAAGCTGACTGGAGCCTTAGAAGTTACCACCTCCACTTTGCCCTCCACACAGGTAAAGCCAGTTTGGCCTAGAGAGACAATGGCACATTCAGGTCACCTAGAGCATTAGAACCAGGGCCTCTGGGTCCCTATGGGTCTCCTCATCATACAACGCTGATCTCACATTGTCACAACATCTCTCCATTTATACTCTGTCTCCCCGGATGCATTATAGACCCTCTGACAGCAGGGACCATGTCTAGATGCCTCTGTCCCTCCCATGGCCAGGGCTGGGCAGGGGGAGCACACGCTGACTCCACTGGATCCATTCTGGCCAGATGGGATTGGGGAGGGGGTGAGAGGTGAGAGGGCAGGGCAGGAAATGAAAGGAAGAAGGTGGATGGGAGTTGACAGGCGGAGGAGCCCAGGTTCTGGGAGGAAATCAGTGAGACTCAAGGCTTGGGATAGAAGGTGGGGTCCAGCAGGCTGGCACATTCCCAAAGGGGCAGAGAGTGGACAGGAGGCTGAGGAAGGGCAAGAGGGAGGAGCAGACTGGGAGGGGAGGCAGGGAAACATTCTGATGCCCCCACATGAGGCCTGTGATCTCACTGCCAGGAGGCACTTTCCCTCTGACCAACTTAGGGTCTGAAGAGCTTCCTGGAGCCCCTGAGCAGCCATGGCACCTGTCATGGGACCACATGCACCTATGGAAGGAACCAAGCTGCCCCTTTGCCCCTTTCACACTCAGCAGCTCATGGATCGCTGTGGTTGTGGCAGTTTCTTTTCTTTCCTCTTCTAAGAATATAAAATGGGGTATATGGCATCATTTTAAAATTAACTGTCTGGCACCTGGAGCTCAGAAAAACACACTGAGATCTGAGGACTCAGAATCCAGAGCTGGGAAAGACCTCAAAGGCAGAGAGAGGCAGGAAGCACAGGGGACCCAGGATTGGGAGATAGGATGCCCTGCAGCAAATCTGACCTCCAGTCCCCTCACCTCAGTGGGCCTCCCTTCCCTCTTCCTCAAGGCCCCTCCCAGCTCTGCCATCCCCTGTTCTAAGGCCCCTCCTAGCTCTGACATTCCAAGTCTTAAATTCTGTTCCCTACTCCAGTCCCCTACTTAAAGCAAGAATTCTCTCCATAGCACAAGTGGCCCTTTAGCCCTTGTCTGAAGTCCCCCCACACCGTACAGCATTCCCCTCTGCCCAGCACACTGGCCTGTTGAGGGCTCGGTGGTGCAGTGGGCAGAGCCCAGCCCTGCAGTAAGGAGGATTTGATCTTAAACAACTGAACAAGGTCCCTTCCAGCTTTAGGTCTGAGGTCACATGACCTTAGAGGTCTTCCTTTTATCTCCAGAACTGAATATAAAATCCTCTTTTGTCTTCACAAACCCTTGTCAATCCAATTAGACACTGAATAGGACCATAGGGAATGAAGGCTGGATTTGGAGACAGGAGGTCTGAATTCAAGTGCTCACACTGCCACATGTTCCTTGTGTATCCTTGGACATGTCGAGCAGCTCTCTGGGCCTCAGTTTCCCCACGGGTCAATCAGTGAGGGCTGTGAGCCACCCTCCAATCTGTGAACATGGTCGACAGGAGCTTCCCAGCTCGGGGCAGCTATGGGTGCGTGGCATATGCCCAGGTCTTGGGAGTAGAAGCAGGAGGTCAAGTCCCAGCTCTGACATTTTATTGATGACCCTGGGCAAGCTGCTTATCTGCTCTGTACCTCAGTTCTTATCTGAAAATGGGAACAGTAACACTTGCTCTCCCTGCTGTATAGGACTGCTGTGAATGAAGAGGTTTGTAAAATTTTAAATGTTTACAGAAAACCTGAATTGATATCATTGTATTGAACTTTACTGTAAATCCCCCCAGCGGACCTAGCTCTGTGCTTTGGGGTCAAGAAGAGCAGGTGTGAGGGGCAGAGAGGGTGGAGAGAGGTGGAGAGTAATAGAATGAGCCCTGGCTTGGGTGTCAGAAGACCCAAGTTGGACTCTAGCCAATGCTCAGGAAGTTCACCACTCTGGGCCTCAGTTTCCTTATCTGTTAAATGGGGGGAGGGGCCTGGTTCTTTGCCTTGTGTGTGTTCTGGACCCTCTGGCAGGCAGTCTAGCAAACATGATGGACCCTTTCTCAGAACCATTTTTTTAAATAATTGAAGGAAATGTTCACTTTCACTTAGAGAGTAGAAGACTCCCTGAAATCTGTCCACTGTCCCCTGAAAGCTCTGGAGACCAGTGATTACAAAGGAGGACCCCTGATTTCTAAGGTGCCCTTTCACCTCTCAATCTGATTCTCAATCTGGGCCTCTTCCCTTATCTGTAAAACAAGAGGGTTTGCCTAGATTACTTTCCAGAGCTCTGGCAGCTCTGAAACCCCATGATCCTTCCTCAGCCAGGCCCAGAGCTAGGCTTCCCCTCCCCCATGCCCAGCCAGGGTACTGGTCTCTTGGGGGTCATGTGAGACAAAACTTCTTCAGCCAACACTCCTCTGCCCAAGGGGGCCTCTTACGGAGCATATGATGAACCCTTAGAGATGAACTCTGTAATTTCCTGCTTCCTAGGGGAGGAAAAATGCCTTGGCAGGGCCTCTCTTTTTCCTTCGGCCTCTAGTTTGTCTAAAGCCCCCTTCTCCTGCCTTCTAGGCCTGGCCTTAGCCCTGCCCCCAGTCCCCAGATGGATCTGACACATGGATCTGGTCCCCTGGCCATCCAGAAGCAATTGCACAGGGCTCTGGGAGACCAACTCCTTCCCCTGGTCAGTTAGCCCCATGCATGGGATTTCTTCATCTTTGGGGGCAGCTCAGTAAGACCAACCATGAGGAGAATCCATTCTCCCAGCATCTGAGACTTTCACACATTTTCTCATTTAACAGTCACAGTAATCCTGTGGGCAAGATATCACCCCCATTTTACAGATGAAAAGCCAAGGCTCAGAGAGGAGGCACACTGTGCCCAAGGTCTCCCAAGTGGCTGAGGGAGTAACCAGGCATGACAGAAGGTGTGCTGAATTTAGTATCAAGGCCCTGGGTTCAAAGCCTCTGTGTGATTTCCCCTCTCCTTCCTCAGTGCCTCCTTTGCAATAACAGCAGCCAGCATTTCTGCAGCACTCTAGGATTGCAGAACACCCATCAATATTCTCCTATTGCATCCTCATCACCCTAGGAGGAAGGCCCTATTATTACTCCCATTTTTCAGCCGAGGAAGCTGAGGCCAAGAGGCGTTAGGTGGGTTAGCCAGCAAAGAAGTGTCTGAAGTCATCTGGAAAATGAGAATATTGAGAGAGGGGGCTGTGGAGGTCCTCTCCAGCCCTAAGCCTGTGGTCCTACACCCCCATGGGGAAGGAGGAGCTGCATCTGAGGCCAGGACCCAGCACAGCTGAGCAGGAGGGCTGCAGGATCAGCTAGGGCTTAGGGAGAGAGAGAATGGACTGCTGGGAAGCAAGGGATCCAAGCCTGCTTGTCACAGATGTGGGGGAGGGGACTTCTGCTCAGGCAAAGGTTAGACTAGACACTCCGAACCACCTCATATTTACTTGGCATGTATTTTGTATAAATTCACATGAGGACATGCTGTGTCCTCAGACAGAATGTAACCTCCCTGAGGGCAGCCGCTGGTTTGCTTTTGATCAATAAGATGCTTGTTGGTGAATTGATGTGCCAAGGTCCTTTCCAGCTCGAATATTCTGTGATTTGATCATTCTGAGACCATGTAAGAGCCACATCCCCCAGATTACAGAGGGAGAAGGGAGCTCATAGGTCATTCAGTCCAACCCCCTCATTCTACAGAGGAGGAAACTGAGGCCCAGAAAGAGGAAGTCACTTGTCCATGATCCCACAAGGAAGAATGAGAGCAAGGTTCCGGGGCTCCAGGCATCAAGCCGTGGCCCTGCTGGAGCTGGCATGATGAGCACTGAAGAAAGTATAAGATCACTTCTACAAGGTTTACATAGCAGCCAGCTCCCGAACCTTGGTTCCTGAGACGTGTGGCATTTCCTCAAAGGGTCCCCCCTTCCCCCAAGGCCAGGAAAGCTGGAGACCAGCAGAAAACCAGCAGAGGCTCTGCATGTCCCCGAGCCTCAGAGCTGGGGGGCTTTTCAAAGATCATCCAGGGAAAGAATCCCCGAGAGCCACACTGCTGACAAGTGGGCTTGGCTGCACCTGAATGCCCGCCAGCCAAGGAAAGCCCCTCCCTCTCCTGAGGCACCTCACTCTTCAGGGGAAGGCTGGGAAGTTTTTCTTAACAGCTGGCTGAAATCAGCCTCTCTCTCCAACCCTGCCCTTCCCCGCTCCCCCCCCCCCTACCTACTTCTGCCCAATGGGGTTCAAACAGAATGAGGCTAATCCCTCTTCCACTTGACAGCCCTTCAGAGATTTAGGAACCTTGGAGACTAGCTCCTCCAAGCCTCCCGCTTTGCAGACGAGGAAATTTATGTCTCTGTCTCTCTCTTCTCTTCCCTTCTTTTCCTCTGTCTCTCTGTATGTTTCTCTCCCCCCCCCTTTCCCTCTCCTCTTTCTCTCCCTGTGTCCTCTCTCTCTCTCTCTCTCTCTCTCTCTTTTCTTCTGTCTCTGTCCACTCTCCACTCTCCCCCCCACCCCACTTTCTCACTTCAGCACCTAGCACATCGATCACCTGGCACATAACAGCCTTTAATAAATAGTTGTTGATTAATTGCTCGAAGTAGCTTCAGACAGGGACTATCAGCACTGCATTAGGGAGGGACAAATTAGGGGAAAGTTCCTGTGACAGGCAGCACTTGAGCTGACCCTAGAATATACCAGTGAGGAGGGAGGACATTCCAGGCAGGGAGACTGGAGAAAGCAGAGGCCGCTTTGGCCAGAATGTGGAGCAAATGAGGGGGAGTAATGTGAAACCAATCTTGCCCGAGAGCCACAAACACATATAGAGAAGGGTTTTAAATAACAAAGAGGAATTTGGGCTTTATGCTAGAGGCAATAGTGAGCCACTCAGAATTCTTGAGTAGGGTCAGGCCGTCCACAAATGTTTGTTTAATGTGTAGAGTGAATGACTAGAAATACCACTTTCTCTATGAACCACGTGAGGCTGCCAGGAAGGAGGTTGGGGAATTCCTGCTAGAGAAAGCTGACTAGAGACAGCTCTTTATCAGGGAGGCTCCCGGTTCTGAATGATCTGGGGCTATGCTGGCTGGGGTGTGCAGCCAAAGGGCCCAGATGGCTCCCCAAAACAAAGGGAAACCCCCAAGCTCCTCGGTTCTGTCCTGTTCTCCCACCCTGAAGAGGCCACCATCCCTGGAAGGAGCATCTGGCAGCCCAAATGGAAAACCTGAACTAGGAGCAGCATTGTCTGACTGATGCTTTTATTATTTATAGAGTCGATGCTGCATTAAAAATTGGCAGCTTTGAGACAAGTACAGTCCTGCCGTCCTTGCCCTGGGCAGATGGCTTGGGTGCTGGATTTGGAATCCGAGGCTCCGGGTGCAAAGAGAGGCCCTGCCACTTACTGCCTGTACAACCTTGGGTAGATTAGTCTCTTCCTCTGCAAGATGAAGGACTGCACTAAGTGGCCTCTGGGGGCCCTTCCAGATCCAGAACTGTCCTCCTGACCACTTATGACTGGGATCCCTTTCTCCCATTTTTTTTTTTTGAGGCAATCAGGGTTAAATGACCTGCCTGGGGTCACACAGCTAGTGTCTGAAGCCAGATTTGAACTCAGGTCCTCCTGGTTCCAGGGCCAGTGCTCTATACACTGTGCTACCCACCTGACCCTGTTTCCCATTCTTTATTCCCCATTTTAGCATGCACAGTGACAAGCTGGAACCCATCCGGAGAAGGGTGGGGGACTTTTGTTCATGATGTTCCTTTGCGTCTGGGGGCATGTGCCAACTTCTCCTGAAGCCTTCCCCGAGTAGCTCCAGGCCAGCAGACAGCCCTCCCCCTTTTGGACTCACTTCTCAATTTTTGGATGCCTGTGCACCCCCTGGCTAGTCACTTAAAACCTCCTTGGGCCTCAATTTCCTCATCCTTAAAATAGGGGAGTTGGTGTGGATGGTCCCCAGGTCCCTTCCAGCTGTAGATCTATGAGTCTAGGGTAGGGTACTAACACTTCTTAGCTGTGTCACCCCAAGTTAGCTCCATTACCCTCTCTGAGGTCCATTTACCTCCTCTTGTAAAATGGGGGCAAGAATGGGAATACTGTGGTGGTTGTTTGGAGAATACTTTGGGAATTCTCGTTTAGCACAGTATACAGTGGGCCTTTAATAAATGCTAGTTAACTGAATGACCAATTAAACTGAGGCTCACATAGAAAAGCCATAGAAATGGGAGCTAGCCTTAATATCACCTCTGACCCTGCTCTCCTTTCTATCTCCCCCAGTGCATAGAATTAAGGCCTTCGAAGTAGGCGCTCAATAAGGGAACAGATTTTCATTATTGCATTGGTGCTTAGCAGGAAGCGAGTGCTCAATAAATTCTTGGGGACCATTGATGTATGGATTTGATGCTAACTCCCCAGGGCAGCAAGCTTGCTGCAGGCTCAGCTCCCTTCCTGCTGGGGGTCCCACTGTCGTCAAAAGGATGCTGACACCCAACTCCAATGCTGGGATGTTACAGCTGAAGCCCTCAATGAATGAGTCAACTTGCCCAAGGTCACTCAGGGAGTATCAGAAGTGGAATTCAGAGCCTGGGCCCCTGTCTCCAAAGCCAGCGTTCCCCTCCCTTCTGCCACAGCTAAAACACATCCACAACTTTCATTTGTATTTTCTTTTTCTTTTTTAATGGGTGCCTTTTCTTTCACCATGACATGCACTTCAGGCCCATTCTTAGATCAAGCCAGGCTTTCTATATTGGTTCTTTGTGGCCATAACTAATATCCTCTAGATTTTAATAAGGACAGGGTCTGTCTCCTTTTTATCACCCTCAGGCATCTTTCATAGGACTTCTAACACAGTAGATGCTTAATACTTGTTCCCTGAATTGTGTTGAATTGGGGCAGCTAGGTGGCACAGTGCAGGTCTGGAGTCAGAAGGATCAGAGTTCAAATCCCATCTCAGACACTTATTAGCTGTGTGACCCTGAGCACTTAACACCCTATTTGCCTCAGTTTCCTCAAAAAAATGACCTGGAAGAAGAAATGGCAAACCACTCAAGTATCTTTGCCAGAGAAAACTTCAAATGGGAGCATGGAAAGTTGGACACAACTGAACAAAGTAAGAAGGGCTGGAAACAAGAATGTGTCCCAAATGGAACAGATTACACAGCTCAGTTGCATTCACAGAAGATCCCCAAGTCTCATCTAAGTAAAAGTTTCAATCTCCTCTTTCCAGTAAACCTTTTAAGGGGGCCTTTGGGCCCCAGCAGGATTGTATTTCCTCATCTTTAAAATGGGGGGCGGGGCAGAGTAGCTGACCTTTGCTGACTCACCTGGCTCTGACATGCTTGGCCATGAGTCATGGAGGTGGCTTACCCTGCCTCCTTCTGGGCTCTGGATTTTGGCTCCCCCTTCTTTCCCTCCAGGGGCTTCAGCATGGAGCTCTGCTAAGAGAAGGGGACAGGAAGCCTCCTCCCTCCTTGTTCTCCACTCCCCCCACCTTCTACCCAGCAAGCCAACCTACGGGGAGGTAGAAGCTCCTAGGGTTAGAATGACCTGATGCGCTGGTACAAAGGCTTGAGAAAAGAGAGTCACTTCATTGCCACAAAGTCAAGGTTTTAATGCCCCCAAGAGGAAGAGGGAAGGGGGAAGCTGCTCCCTTTTCAGCAGGTGAAGCCCAATTTGAGCATCCTTTCAGCTTGTTCACAACAGCCCAGAGATTGGCACAACAGTAAACTCCAAACCCAGCAAAAGGCACCAGAAAGGAGAGTGAGGACCGGTCCTTTTCTCCTCTTCCTGCCTGCTAGCCCTTTCCAGGGCCTGTTACTGAGTGAGTGGGGCATAATAAAGCTCTTCTGAGCGTAAATGCCAATCCTGCCCACTCAAACCCTGCTTGGTCAGTGAGCCTGAATGGCTCCCGCAGAAACCTCAGGCCCAGCTACTGGTGGTGGTCCTAGGAAGTGGGAAGGGGAGGGAGGGGGGTCCGAGCCGCCTCCCTTCCCAGCCAACCACCGAGCCTGCTCGGGATCGGAGCCCGGCAGCTCCCCAGCAGGTACGGCAGCGCAGTACAGCTCAGGCTCAGCATTGCGGCCAAGCCTGCCGCGGCTTACCCCAACCTAGCCTTAGCCTCACATCCCAGCTCTCCACCCAGGCCCGCAGGCAGGCTCAAAGCTTTCTGCTTACGTCTGCCTAGCGCCGATGGTTCTCTTCTCCCTCCCTTACTAGGAATGAGGCCCATTTAGGTCCAAGGAGCCCTTTGGGCTTCCCAGCAGTCCAAGCAACAGGCTGACCACTCCAAGTGGATCCGTTCCGCCCCCTCTTCCATTTAATTTTTGCCCAGAAGACCCTGCCGGGGAGGCCGGGGGAGAGGATACGAGGGAAAGGTTTCTGGTACACCTCCTCCCTACCTGGGCTCTCCCTTCGGCCAGACTGGTGCTTTCTCGGTCCCGCTTTGGGCTGAGACTCAATCTCTCCGTGCACCTGCAGGGTTCTCCTGTTCCCGTAACTCCGGTGACCTTCTGGTACAAACACATCCCCGCACAGAGCTCGGCCTATGGCTGCTGCGGTCTTGCCCTCCACCAGCCTCTGTGCCACTCTGTCTTTAGCACTGAGGGGGGGGGGGATCCCCCCTCCTCAATCGCTCCAACCACCGAGGGCTCTCGTCTTCTCCCAAATCTCCACAATTAACCATTTCCCCCCACACTTCCGTTCTCCTCCACTCTCTCTACTAGAACCAGACCCTTCCCAGTGCCAGCCTGAAGTTGTTTACTCCCAGCTACCATCATCGCCACCGCTGGGGAAAGGGAAGGCACCATCCGAGTCCCAGGCTCCGGGGCACTCTGTTTTGGGCGCCCGATATCGGAGGTCAAGGTGCGGAAAGGGCCCCCTGCCCTCCTCCGCCTTGGCCGCTGTCCAGCCTCGGCTGCACTCTCAAGACCTCTCAGATCCTCAGGCCCGGGAAATGGGCAGGGAGTCCTCTCTGGGGCTCGCAGAGCACAGAGGAAGCGAAGCCCACCCCTCCCCCTGATCCCTGGAGCTGTGGACCACGCGCCTGACACCCCGGGCGTCCCACCCTCCACTTTGGCCCCTGCGAACCCACCCTTCAAGCGTGGGCGCGTGCTGGCGCACCCCAAGCCCCCCGTAGCCGCTACCACCGCGGTGGCTTCCCAGCCCCGCCCAGCCCTGGCCCCGTGCTCCCGGGCCTTACCCAGGACACCAGGCGCAGCACGGTGTGGGGCTGCCGAATGAAGGTCTGGAGGTCGAAGGCGCCCCCAGCCTTGCCAGCTCCGTACGCACCGCCTTCCATCCTCGCTGACCCCGGCCCGGCCCGGCCCAGCCCGGCCCCGAGCGCAGCGCCGAGGTGCGCAGCGCGCGCGCACAGTCACACTCTCACACACACTCCTCACACACACTCACACTCACACACCCGCCCGCGTGCGAGCCAGGGAAGGGGCGTGCGCCGCGCGCGTTCCTGTAGGTGCCGGGGTCAGGGTGCCCGCGCGTGCGTGCCTGCGCCTATACCGCTGGGGCTCCGCCGGTCCGGATGGGAAGAAGGAGGAAGAGGAGGAGGAGGAGGAAAAGGGGAGGAGAGGAGGAGGAAGAGAAGGGGGAGGAGGAAGGATGTCCGACACAGAAGTGGAAGCGCCCAGGCCCGGTCACCTCTGGGCCACCTGCGGCCGGGGGTGAAGGAGGGGAGCTGGGGACAGCCGGGGTCTCTGGCTGCTGCCCCCGCCCCAGGCTCGGTCCAAGGGCCCGAAGGAGGGCGCGTGCCCGTGGCGGGCAGGAGGCTGGCAGCAGGTGACGTCAGCTCCTTGCTTCATCGCCCCCCCCACCCCGGCTGCCCCAAACTCCAGAACTTAATCTACTTGGGGAGGGGGGTGGAGGAGGGAGGAGCATGGACCCTTCCGGGGAATGAAGATTCGGTTTGATCTGATCGAGGGCTGAGCCCTATCCTGAAACTGTGGCCCTTTCGACAAACACGTAGCACCTAACAAAAATACGGTTGAACTGGGAGTCTTCTGGATCTTCACTCTGTCGTCTGGTACCCAAGCGACCTTGAGCAAGTCACCTCCATTTTCTGGGCCTCAGTTTCCTTCTCTGTAAAGTGAGGGGGGCTAATCTAGGTGATCCCTAAGGACCCTTCCAGTTCCTAACCCTGAAAGTGTGGAACACACTGGACCAGGGGGTGGAGAAGGCGGGGTGGGATGGGAACCGCCCAGAGGTGGCTGAGATCAGATCTTTGCCCTCAAGGACCCAGATGTTTGTCAGCCTCTGCTATCGCATACCTGTGGGTGGGCTCCCCAGGAGCCAGATCCAAGCCGGACATTATGCCCTCTCATCTGGTCCCACTGAACCAACTGTGTGAGGACCTCCAGAGAGGACCAAGCCAATGCTGGGAGGGCTGGGCGTTATTCGTCTCAGTGCTCCTTTAAACTCTGAAAAAGTTGGAAGATCCCGAAGAACTTTTTATAAAACATGGAGATTATCAACTGATATTTACTATTTCAGAAATGGAAACATCTTACTATTACAATGCCAATGGCTCTGGCCTTGAGGACCCTTGGGAAGGGCCTCTGGACCAGCTGCTCCTGGCTTTTGGCTTATCCTTGTGGCTCTGGCTGTTCATTGCTTATCCCTCTCTCTCGGTATCATGATGGGCCCATCTTCTTTTTCAGTTACACATTTCTCTGCCTACATCCTTTAATATTGCCCATCTTCATTGGTAAAGTCTCCTCCTGCACCTCAGAGTGGAAAGAGCTCTGAAGACCTGGTTTTTTATCCCAGCAGTGTGACCTTGGCAAGTCACCTACGTGGGCCTCAGTTTCTTTCTCTGTAAAATGGGCAGCCAGGCTGGATGGCTCCTGGAAAGTCCCTTCTAGCCCTAATCCTATGATTCTAGACCATTTGGTTATTTCAGCCTTGTTTTCTGTATCTGTAAAATGAGAGGATTTGGATTAGATGGACCTCCAAGGTTTCTTGATTCTCATGTTCAGTGATTCCACTTTCCTATGCAGAGTCCAACCAATACTGCTAATATCCTCCCCTCAATTCAATCCAGCAAGTGTTTATTAAGTATCAACTGTGCCAGTAATAGGTGCTAGGGATACAAGACAAAATGAAAAAGACTGGGGCCTCAAAGAGCTAATGTTCTATTTGGTGGGGAACCCAATAGGTACACCCCGGGGGAGAGGGAATAAGCATTTCTAAGTATTCACCAATTTATTATCTTATGTGAGCCTCATGGCAACCCTGATTGTTGTGATTATCTGCGTTTTACATCTGGAGAAACAGAGACAGAGAGAGGTTGTGACTTGCCAAGGGTCATTTTGAACTTAGATTTTTCCAACTCCAACCCCAGTGCTCTAACCACTGGGCCACCAACTGCCTTTGCAATATACAGAACAGTCTAACCTTAAGCAATGAAAATTTCGTCTTCCTGAGTTCAAATCCATCCTCAGAAATTTACTAACTGTGTGACCCTGGGCAAATCACTTCACACTGTTTGCCTCAGTTTCCTCATCTGGATAAGGAGCTGGAGAAGGAAATAGGCAAACCCCTCCAGTATCTTTGCCAAGAAGACCCCAAATGGAATCAGGAAGAGTCAGACAGGACTGAAATGATTGAACAACATCCACACCATTGAACAGCTCTAGGGGATAGGTCAGCACCTGCTCTTCAATTTACAGTCAGAGAGTTGCCCGGGGCACCAAGGGGTGAAGAGACTTGCCCAGCGTCTGGAATCCAAGATGAGTCAGAAGCATGACTCGAATTCAGTTCTTTGTCACATTAGTGTCAGCCCTCTTTGCACTGACTAAGGCCTTTGGTTGGCACCCAGTGGCTCATTAGAAATACTGCTTGAAAGGCCTGAAAGCAGGAGAAGGTGCTCTAATTAGAAAACAGACTGAGTGGCAAGAGGTAGCAGGGCTTTGCTTTGGAGAAAGCCAGAGATTCCACCAGCAGCTTAGGAAGGAACCCCTCCCACTTCCCATTTCTCTTCCCTAGAAACTTAGAGGAAATGTCAACTGAGGGAAAATGCAAAGACATCAGCTTCTTTAACCAGGCTTAGCCTTTAATATCCACAAAAAGCAGGGCAGTCCTAGCCCTGAACAAAGAGACTGTAGCCCCTGATGGGCCCTTTTCTCGTCGCAGACAAATCAATGGCGCAGATTAGAACAGCTCCTCAGAGCTAACTTGGGCAGCAGCCCAGGATGCTTCCCTCAGGGTGTGAAGGGCGAGCTGTACAAGCTTCCTGACTCTTAGTACTAGCAAGATCAGCTCTTTTTGCTGATTTCTTTGTATTTTCTATTTCATAAAAATATGTATTTTTGTATTTCTAAAGTATTTTCTTTGTCTCCAACTCCGAGGAATTTTTCTGGGAAAATCCCTTTTCTGGGATTTCTAAGTCCTTTATATGCGTTTTACAGCTCTCTTCTGCCCCGTGTTTGTAGCCTCCCAGGTTTCTTTCTTGTTTAGTGCCAGGGAGTGGAAAAAACCAAGACTGGGTACATACCAGTGTCTGCCATATTCCAGTTTCTTAATTAATGCTTGCTGATTGGTGATTGATTCTGAGGACATTAGTTTAAGGAGACCTAAAAGGTTATTTTGTCTAATCTTCTCATTTTACAGATAAGGAAACTGAGGCCCTAAGAAGTTACATGATCTGCCTTAGATCACACAGACAGTTAATATCGACATCGAGTCAATTCTAGCCCTCTTCCACAAGATCATTCAGAAAATCAAGTTGGGAGTCCCAACTCTACTCTGTTGAATTTAATTGAATTAGGATTTAAGAGTGATGGGAAAATCTTGGCACTGGGAGTTGACCTGGGTTCTAGTCCTGACCTACCACTAACCCAGAGTATGACTCTGGACAAGTCACTTGACTGAACTTAGTCCTAAAGTCTTTCCTCAGCTGATTTTCTCCAATTTATTTGTCTATAGTTTGTCAGTATGTAGCTGTTTGCATGTTGTCTCTCTCGTTAGACTGTGAGCCCCTTACTAGCAGGGACTATCTTTTACCTTTCTTTGTACACCCAGTGCTTACCACAGTGCCTGGCAAATAGTAGGTGCTTAATAAATGTTTATTGACTGGTTAACTAAACTTGGTGAAAGCATATGCTTTGTATAACCACTTTGTTTGAACCCACTCTCTCACGTGACTGAGGTGGATTGGGGCAAGGGTGCCCCCCAGGGCTTGAGGAAAGGGAAATATCTCTGCCATTCTTCTTCTGTCTTCTCAGCAAATATCCCTTTTAAGAAGATAAGTCACTTCCTCATATGTAAAGTGAGAGGACTGAACATTGAGGTCCTCAAGGTTTTTTTTTCCACCTCTAAATCTCTGAATCTGAGTTTCTAGATCCTGGGAGATTTAAGCTAAAAGTCTGACTTGTGTTTTAGTCACCTTCTCAGCCAAATCAAAGGTGCCTCTCTCTGTCCGGCCAGTACTGCCCAGCACAGTCTGGTGTTGAATGTGCAATTAATCGTAAAGAGCTGACGACTAGAAAGAATTGGGTGGAGAAGTTGCAGGAAGTTAGCTTAGTGCATAATCTTTGATCTCTGTAGAGTTTTCTTTAAACACTCTTCCCCTGGACAGAGGTGCTAATGGACTGTGAAATGGCCAGGACCTGAAGAAAGAGAAGGTAACTTCACTGGCTGACTAGAGAATCTGCCTCTAAATGAGCAGGACCTGGGTTTGCTTCCCCGCTTGTCTGCTGCTATAGGCATTGACCGAGAAGTCTTAATTTGTTCTCAAACCAAGACAGATGAAAGGGCCAAGCCATCTCTGTCTAATCAATGGGAGCAGGACCAGAGGGAGGTCCCTAGGATGGTGAGGGCACCTGAAACCAGGCCATACAGAAGAAAAAACACAATGAAAGGAACTGGAGGGTCAGAACCAGGACCTATGGGCAAAAATAGCAGAGAAGCAGATTTTAGCCCAATGTTAGGAAAAAAAAAAACTGGCCAGCAGAGCTCTTCCAAGGTGAGATGGGTTGCCTCCATAGGTGATGAGCTCCCCGTCACTAGAGGTCTTTAGAGCAGGAGTTCTCAACATTTTTGTGTGTCCTGGACCCCTTCAGTGATCTGTTGAAGCCTATGGGGTGCTTCTCAGAATGATCTTAAATGCCCCAAATAAGATACAAGCAGCAAGATGGAAAAGTGGATAGAATACCAGGAAGTCAGGAAGTTAGGAAGACTCATCTTCCTGAGTTCAAATCTGGTCTCAGACACTTGCTAGCTGTGTGACCCTGGGCAAGTCACATAATTGTTGGCCTCAAGTTTTCTCATCTGTGAAATGAGTCAAAGAAGGAAATGGCAAACCATTCTAGTCTCTTTGCCAAGAAAACCCCAACAGGATCATAAAGGCAGACATGACTGAACAACAACAAAATTATATACATACATACATACATATATACATGTATATACACGCACACAAAGGAAGTCAATTATATTGAAATACCAATTATCTAGATATTGAAAAACAAATTCACCCCGGTGTTCAGAACTCTGCAGAGAAGTTTCTTGTTCAAGCATGGGTCATAGCAATTGGCCCAACACTGTGATTCTGGGATTTCATGAGCACTTTGACCTCCCAAGGGAGAACTGATTACTTTTCTGGTGAATTTAAATGATGTAGAAAAAAAATTATGAGAGAAGATCAAGGGGCAACTAGGTGGTGAGGCAGATAGGGGATCCACTTCAGGAGGACATGAGTTCAAATCCAGCATCAGACACTTACTCACTATGTGGCCCTTGGCAAGGCACTTTGCTTCAGTTGCCTCCAAAAGAGATAGAGGATGGGTGGCCAGGTGGCTCAGCGAGTAAGAGCACCGGTTCCAGTGTTGGGACGACCTGGAGATCGAATCCCGGGCTCAGACACTCAGCACCACACCCAGAAATAACTGGCCGTGTAACCTTGAGCAAGTTACTTAACCCCAATTGCTTAAAAAAAAAAGAGAGATAGAGGATCAAGACCTTTTTTAAAAAAAAAAATTATTTTTTGCTTTTTGGAGGGGGGAAGACAGGACAATTGGGGTCAAGTGACTTGCCCAAGGTCACATGGCTTGAACTCGGGTCCTTCTGACTCCAGCACTCTATTCACTGCCCCAGATCAAGAACTTACTAAAATGTAGTGGAAGACCAGGTTTGTTTGTTTAGCAGGACTTATGAGGCTACTAATTCTAATTCTTCATTTTCCTCAGCCTCCTTAGACACAGCTTGGGAGAAAACAGCAAAGAAGCAACATTGAGTTCTAGTCCTGACCTGATTGAGGAACCCCCTCTCTCTTGGGCTCAGTTTTTTAATCTATAAAATGGGCTAGAATAAATTCAGAAGCATGGATTCTAAAGTTTTCTATATACAAAGCAGTGTGCTAGGTACTAGGAATACAAACAAGAAAAATGATAGCCCCTGCTCCGAAGGAATAACTGAAACACACCCAAATAAGTGTGATGTGATGTGAGGTGGGGAATAACCCTGAAAGTTAGAATAAGAATTTGGGAATAGGAACCACAACAATAATGAACCATGGAGGGGCAGCTAGGTAGCTCAGTGAATAGAGCACCGGCCCTGGAGTCAGGAGGACCTGAGTTCAAATCTGGCCTCAGACACTTAACACTTACTAGCCATGTGACCTTGGACGAGTCACTTAACCCCAATTGCCCTGCCCTCCCCCCTCCAAAAAAGAAAAAAAAATAATGGACCCTGGAGCACAGGAAGAAGGGTGATGTATAATAAGGTTGGAGAGGTGGATTTGGGACAGGTTGAAAACCTCTGAGGAGAAGAATTTTGGTAAGCAGAGATAAGGAAAGTAAGCCTGAAGAAGTGGTCTGGGTCAATTCATGGAAGCTGGAGACATTTCTAATGTCCCTTATAGTTCTGACATTGTGAGTTATAATCTCCCTGGATTTCTCCAAATGTGGCATTCTAGATTCTAACATTTCCTGTTCTCAGGCCCCTCCCAGCTCTGCCATTCCCTGTTCTCAGGCCCTCCTAGCCCTGATATGCCATGTTCTTAGGTCCCTGCCAGCTCCAACACTTTATATCTAAGACCCCTAACATTTTGTGTTGAAGGCCCTTTTACAGCTGTGAACTTTTATGATGTTTGCGGCTACCCACCAGGACCTAGTGGTTTTTTTACACAGGTCCTTTTAGATTGACTATTTGGATAGAATGTTGATAAAAATGACCATCAGTCACCCAGAAATGGAAGGCCCCATTTCTTCTAGTCTTTCTGAGAATCCTATGCTCTAGTCAGCCTGGGGTGACACTGCCATAAATACTGTCTTTGTTTTAGGGCAAGACAGGAGGGCCACTTCTCAGGATGAGAGTGAGTCAGTCTCCTCCCCAGACCAACCAGACTTTCAATAGCAGTGGAAATACAGCTGTGCAATAAGACCAGTCATTAACTGGTTTGGATCAGTTCCTGATAAGGAATCTAGGATTCTTTGTTGTTGGAGAAAAGTAATCATGACCTTTCAAAACCTGGAGAAAAGTCATTGCTGCTTTTTGGAACTTGGTCTACTTTCAGTCCAAGTAGGAAACCTTTGGATTATTGTTCATATAACGTACTCAGATGGAAACCATATATTGACTTAGAAAACAATAAATCCACATTATCTATGTTGCATTGTGTTTTTATTTATTTTATTTGACATTTCCCGATTACTTTTTAACCTGGTTCAGGCTATACTTGGGAGGCTTGAAGTTTGCCAGTGGGGAAATAAGGAAATCTCTGATGTAAGAGATTATTCTTTACTGCTAAGCCAAGTATCTTTCTGTTTGGGAAAAGTGTCGAACCGTACAATTTAGAACCTGAAGGGACTTTGGAGAGAGTCTAACCCAAACTTCCCATTTTATAGATAATGGAGCCAAGGCTTAAAGAACTGGCCAGTTAGTCAATAAGCATTTATTAATGTGTCAAGTTCTGTGTTGAAGGCAAAGATAAAAGAGGGTTTCACAGAGTAAAGGGGAAACACCATGCAAACAATTGTGCACCAACAAGCCACAGGATAAATTGGGGAAGATCACCAAAGGGGACTCACTAGAATTAAGGGGGATTGGGAGTGACTGCCTGCAGACGTTGAAGGAAGCTGGGAGAGCCTGGAGGCAAAATAGGAAGGGAGAATGTTCCAGACTCGGGGGACAGTCTCTGAGCAAGGAGACTGGTGACATGCCCAAATCATCAAAGAGAAGAACCAGGCTTTCTGGTAGATTTGTCTTCCTTTGCTACACCAGCTAAACAACTCTCCTGTTCATCACATGTGATGTTCTGTCTCCCATCTCTGGGCCTTTGCCTTGGCTGTGCCTCATGCCTGGAGTGCCCTTCTTCACTCCTGCTGATGAGAATCAATTTTTCCTCTTAAAGATTCATCTTTAAGTATCACTTGTGACACGAAACCTTTAGTGATTGATCCTGCTACTTTCTAGTGCCCGCCCTCCCAAAATTACCCTGTGTTTATTTTGTATGAAAAATATTTATGTGCCTAGAATCTTAGCTCTAAAGTTAGAAATCACTGAGTCCAACTCTCTCATTTAGCTGAGGAAATCTGAGGCCCAGAGAGGGAAAGGGATTTGTCCAGGATCACACAGCTTAAGCCTCTCAGACAAGGATTTGAACTCATATCTTCCTGACTTTACTTCCCAAGTTCTATCCACTAGACCCATCTTCCCTCCCCCTTCAATAGTAGGCTATTGATTGACTGACCATTTGATTAGGAGGCTGTTTTCACATATTGGAAGGCCTACCTAGATTTGTTCTTTTTGGCCCAGACTGCTGACCTAATGACTAGAAGTTACAAAAATCTGATTTTAGCTCAAACCCAACAATTTGAGCTATAACAAAGTGGAATCAGTTTGTCTGTGAAGGAATTCACTTCCAGGCATGGAGGCCTTCAGATGAGGGCAGGCAGACTGAGGGTTCCTTAGATGACCCCTGAGATCTCTAGCTCTGAGCAACTGAGATAAAGGGGTTCTTAGCAATTCTTAGTAAGAGCGTCTTTCATCCCTGAGCTTTCTCCAGTCTGCCCTCAGCCCTGACTCACCCCCCTCTCCTGGGGTGCTCTATGTTCCAGCCAGACTACAAGTCAACCCTGTGTTTCCCACCTTGTTCTGCCCCTCCCAGCCTCAATTTCTGGTGAAAAGCCCCAAACTCCTTAGCCCATCTTCATCCCCTTAAGTCTCTCCCTTTCCTCAAAGTGCCTCTCCCACCAGGAAATTTTCCCTGATGACAATGCCCCTCCCCGATCCTTTTCCCAGAGGATCTTCAAAGCCCTCTGTTTGGATGTCTCCATGATTCTCTCTCCCCTTCATCCCTTACTTGTACCCATGCTGGAGAATAGCACTGGGGCAGCCTCTCCCTCCACATCCTTAGCAACAATCACCAGGCCCCATAAGAATATCTGTTCCATCGGTGGCTGGCACTTAGTGGGAATTTAATAAAGGACTGTTGATTGAATGAAATAAAATTGTGGTGCATTGGCCCCTTTTTCAGTATAACCCAAACATAGACTGCAATAGGACTTTACTGGAATCCAAACTGCTGTCCTTACCACAACAATATTTCTAGGGAGCTTTAAGGTTTACAAAGTACTTTGTTTCTATTATTAATATTTATTCAACAATATTAACCACTTAATATTATTAAGGTTACTTAACATTATTGATATTATTTACTTAACACTATTAACTATGTAATATTAATGTTCCTTACTTAATATTGTTTATTCCTTAGTATTGATATTATTTACTCATTTACATTATTCACTACTTTATTTAATTTACATATTATTGACCACTTCATATTATTGATATTATTACTTCATATCATTAACTATTTAATATTATTCAATAATACTGGCTATTTAATATTATCAACATTTTAACTACGTGATATTTTAATATTACTTAATGTTATCAACTCTAATGTTATTGATATTATTCACTCAAAATTATTGACTACTCATATTGTTAACAGTATTACTTAATATTATTATTATTTTTTAAAGCATTTGGGGTTAGGTAACTTGCCCAAGGTTACACGGCTAGTTATTTTGTGTGGGTGTTAAGTATCTGAGGCCCCAATCCTGGGCCCTCCTGGAGCTCTTACTCACTTCGCCACCTCACTGCCCCTTACTTAACATTATTAACTATTTAATGTTATTAATATTTACTTGACATCACTATTATTCACTTAGTATTTTAACATTGCTTACTTAGTATTATTAAATAAATAATATTACTACTACTAATTACTCAATGTTGTTTACTAAATCTTATTAGCTGCTTAATATCATTAATATTACCCATCATTATCAACTACTTAATATTATTAATTACTTAATATTATCTCATTTGATCCTCACAATACCCTTGGGAGGCAGGTGCTATTATTTTTAAAAATTAAATTGTTTATTTTTAGTTTTCAACATTCACTACCATAAATTTTAAAAGCATATGCACATTTTTTAGAACTCTTTGGGCATAGTTCCAAATTCCTCTCCAGAATGGTCACATCAGTTCACAACTCCACCAGCAATGCATTAGTGTTCCAACTTTCCCACATCTTCTCCAACATTTATCATTTTCCTGTTTTGTCATGTTAGCCAATCCGATAGGTGTGATGTTGTAGGTGGTTGTTATTATTAATCCAGTTTTACAGATGAGGAAACAAAGGCAGACAGAGATGAGGTGACCTGCCCAGGGTCACACAGCTAGTAACTGTCTGAAACTAAATTTAACTCATGTCTACTTGACTTCCTGCAGTTGCCACCATGACAGCTTTGTGAGGCTGACAAGCACAAATATTATCACACCCATCTTATAGAGGAGTAGTCTGGCTCAAAGGAAGTCAGTCCAGTCCCAGTCAGCCACACAGAGGCCCTATTCTCCCTCCTCTTTGCAGGACAATAGGTTGCCTGGCAAGTGGCACCTGGATTTGGACACAGTTTGTAATCCTGCTGTGGGGCTTCCCAGTCGGGTTTATCTCCATCTTAGCTCACCCCCCTTCTTTGCCCAGTCCTGTGTCCCTCCCTAGGTCTCCAGAATCTGTTTTGACCTGACCCAGGCCAAAGAGGGCCTTCTGACCCCTAGTGTCCAAGTGGGAGCTTCCCGACACTGCAAAAGCAGTGGAGGATTTTTTTTCCCCCTTTAAATGCTATTTTCAGAACTAGCTTCTCTTGGGCCTGCTATCTGGCCCTGCCAGCTGTCTTATTCAAGCTTCCAACCCATAAGTTTTGCCCCTTGGTTTCTCTTTTCCTCAGGGAATGAGGTGGACTGTGAAAGAGTGCTGGATCTGGGGACTAAGCCTCAGACCTGTGTGACCTCAAGCAAGTACCTTCACCTTTGTAGGCCTCAGTTTCCTCATCTGTAAAATGAGCAAGTTGGAGTAAATGGACTAGATCTGTGATTCTATGATACTCTGAAACTCTCTGAGCCTCAGTTTCCTCACCCATAAAATGGGGGTAGATTCCTTGTGTCAAAGTCTATATTATGACAGAGGGATAGAAAATGGTTTAGGAGATTTTCTCACTCTTTCACTCTCTTAGCTCATAACCCCCACCCAGAGAATTGGAGGGAATGTGTGTGTATAGAGTACTGCAGCTGATTAGTAAGTCTGACTCCTTACTCATAAAAACATTTGTAGACTCACAATAATGTAAGACTAGCAATTGGACCCATCATTTTTGGTATTCCCGAAGTAGGAAACTCCATCTACCAATGCAAGTTAGCGCCTCCTCAGTAATTTATAGCCTTAATGTGATTAGAGCATCGAGAGGTTGTGACTTGCCCAAGATCACCCAGCTAGTAAGTGTCTGAGGCTAGATTTGAACTCAGATCTTCTTGGATCCAAGTTAGGTCCTGGAGTTGGGAAAACCTGAGTTCAAATCCAGCCTCAGACACTTACTAACTGGGTGACCCTAGGCAAGTCACTTAACCCCAATTGCCTCTGGGGGGAAAAAAAAAGGAAGAAATGGCACTATCTTTGCCAAGAAAACCCCAAATGGGGTCAAGGAGAATCAAACTGGACAACTTCCTGATTCTGGACCCTGGGCTCTGAGCACTCTGGCGCCACCTCGTGGACTTTAGCACAGCTGCCGTGGCCCAGTTACTTGGATTAGACTCCATTTCTTCATTTGTTCATTCTCCCAGCCTTCCTGACTTCAGGACTGAGCTCTGCACACTTCTGGAGGGAAGGTCTGGGCCTGTCCCACTGCTGCTTTCTTGGTGGTATCGAGGGTTGTGTTATTCCAGAGTCTCAAGGACAGCTCAGGCCGGGGACCTGCTAGCTCCCAGTGCTCCCAGAATAGTCTGGCCCAGGACAAAGTCTGATTATTGCCCCCGCCGCTCTGAGTTCTGCAAGTTCTTAATGGGGGCTCCTAGATGCTGCTGGGTGTAGCTTTTCTCAGCCAAGCTCTGTCGGCTCAGAGAGGCAGAATTGTAGGTTCCCCCTTTAGTTTGGGATTCCTGTCCTGGCAATTCCTCTGCAGACTGGGATAGACATTGAAGGTGAGACCTGCTTTGCAGCTGAGGTCTGCCACCCCATGGTGGCCCCTGGCTTCTCAGCTTCCTCCTTTCTCCATACACTTCCCAGTGTCTTCCTATCGAAGAGTCTAGGTCTCACCCAAGGTTAAGTTCCCCACACTCTCTAGAATAGCAAGCTGGAGAGAGGCCCTTCCCGAACGCAGCTTCAGCTACCTGAAGTGGGCTTGGTCTATTCCATCTCTCTCAAAGTTGGAAGCCAAAAGGGCCAGAAGCAGCTGCAGAGCTCAGAGGGACCGGAGGCTTCAGGATCTCTCCTCTGACTCCTGCCAACTCCGGCCAGTCCTTCACACAGGCTCAGGACCTCCATCTCCACCAATAAGGAAAGAGTCCCCTAACAGCAGGCTTTGGGACTGGAGTGACACTGATGGAGAGCTTTCCTTTCTGCTGTCTGTTCTTTGGTCCGTAAATCATCTTCCCTTATTACTCTTTGAAATTCCCTTGTTCTCATTCTGCCTTTGTAACCAGAACCTATATAAGGTTGCTGAAACTCATGTCTGGGGCTCATTGGTTTTTGTATACAGTGATGCCTATCCTCTGAAAAGAATAAACTGGTTATTTTTTTTTTCATATCTGTGTCATTGATTGTATAATTGGAAGCAGTATTTATAGGAGAATTCTAGGGCAATTTTTTTGGTCACAAATGTAGGGAGCCTTGTGGAACCGAGGAATCAGAAGTACAAAGCAGAGACCCCCCCCACACACACACCTGAGAAAAGGGGCCAGGACTCGGGCTTGCTTGGGCTGACTGGAACAAAAGCTTTATTGCTGAACTATGCCCTCTACTTGGCCCCATGGAGACACCAAGGGTACACAATTCTGGGCACAGCTCTTCCTTTGCCCCTTGAGTTCCTTCATGGGAGCCTGAAGTCTTTTCCTTTGGGTAGAGGGCTGGGCAGGTGGGAGGTTTGGTGGAGAAAAACATCTCCCTTTCCTTACGCTAGGTAAATATTACCTATAGGACTCATGCCAGGCTTGAAATCCCAGCCAAAAAAAACAAGCTTTCAGGATCATCTGATGTGAACTGCTCTAGATGAAACCATTTGGCTTCTCACCACATAGAACATAATCTCTCTGAGGTCAGAGATGATTTCTTTTTGTCTTTTTAACCCCAAGGTTTAGGATGGAAGACAGGTCAGGAAATCCTTGAGTGGATTTGGATTAATTCCATTGTATTGTCATCAGCATCCCATACCCCCTCCCCAAGTGGTACAATCACTGTTTCTGACCTTCCTTTTTCCTCCAGTATGGTTTTTTCCAAATCAATCAATCAATCAATTGCTTGTTTTTAGTTTTCAACATTCCCTTCTGTAATATTTTGAGTTTCAAATTTTCTCCCCCTGTCTTCCCTCCTCCACCTCAGGACAGCATGCAATCTGATATAGGCTCTACATATTACATTCATATTAAACACATTTTCCCATTAGTCATGTTGTAACTTCCAGTATAGTCTTATAAATTTGTTCTGTTGCTTTTAACTTTCATCGCCTGCCTCAATTCATTCTCAACTCCACTCATGAAAGACATAACATAACCATGCATGATCTGTGGTCTCATTGAAATGCTGAATCAGGTGACACACAGAGGCAGAAGCAAGGATTGGAGTAGTAACCTCAGGACTTTTGGAGGAAGTGGAAGCAGGACTTTTCTAAAGAGCTTCTTGTCTTCCCTCCCTTAAAAGGGGCAGCTGATTGACTGCAGGCTTCACTATTACTTTGTTGTTCAGTCATGTCTGTCT
This sequence comes from Petaurus breviceps papuanus, assembly GCF_028583685.1. NCBI lineage: Eukaryota > Metazoa > Chordata > Mammalia > Diprotodontia > Petauridae > Petaurus > Petaurus breviceps. Next base: position 315,506 of record NW_027186376.1, on the reverse strand, counting down.
CTATGTGACCCAGTAGACTTTTGCCCATGGAGTTTTCTTGGCAAACATGCTAGAGTGGTTTGCCATTTCACTCTCCAGTGGCTCCCCATTTTACAAATGAGGAACTAAGGCAAAGAGGGGGTAAGTGAGTTTCCCAAGGTCACACAACTAGTAATGTCAGAGGCCAGGTCTGAATCAGATCTTTCTGGCTCTAAGCCCAAGGTTCTACCTATTGCATCACTTAACTGCCCATTGTTATATCCCTGGGTTAATATGAAGAAACGGGATGTATTAATAGTTGTAGAAAACGTTTTACCCAAGATTAAAAGAAACTAGGGCCAGGACAAATATTCAAAGTCATCCTGTAATTTGAAGTCCAGATGATTGTGCAGCACACAATCTATTACAGAAAGAGTTCCTTCCTCTTCTATCCCACACTATTCAGCTGATAAAGCTAAGAAAACCCCTAAAAGTAATCTAGAAATGCTTTTTTGTGTGACTTTCTAGACCAGTTGTGTTGATAGAAATAAAACAAATGTTTGCAAGGTCAGATAGCTGAAGAAGTAAATACTAGAACAAAAAAGAGTTTTATTATATTTCCTACTTATGGGAAAGGCACCAGGCCTAGAGTCAAAAAGATCTGAGTTCAAATCCAGCCTCAGACACTTACTAGCTCTGTGACCCCTGGGCAAGGCACTCAACCTGTTCACCTCAGTTTCCTTCTCTGTAAAATGAGCTGGAGAAAGAAATGACAAACCATTCCAGTATCTTTGCCAAGAAAACCTCAAATGGGGTCTCAAAGAATCAGACACAACTGACCAACAACTAACCCATGGAAAAGGCAGGGGGATAACCCAGTCACCTAATAGGCATAAGCTAGAGACGGCCCCTACCAGCCAAGACCTGGAGTGTCCAGGTTTCAGCGTGAGGATTTCTGCCTCAGAAATAGGTACTGATCTGTTGTTTGGCTGATTGTTTAGACTTAAGTGATGGGGGATATATAATAATGCTGATTAAATATGAAAGTGTCTCTAGCATTTTGGGGATGGGGCAAAACTGGTTGCTAGCTATTTACTAGCATACCCCTGGATACACACACACATACACACATACACACACACTCACACACCCATACACACACACTCACATACACACCCATACACACTCACACACACACCCATACACACACTCACATACACACCCATACACACCCATACACACTCACACCCACACACCCACTCACACACACAGAGTTTAAAAAATAGATCTATGCCAAAGAACAGAGGCAGCATTTTTCCAATCCCTCTATCCCTTCCTCCACTTTTCTCTCTTGCTGTTGCTTCTTTTGAGAAGGTGATTTTATGTCGAGTTTTTTCCCTTTCCTCTCCTCTCTGGCTTGGAGAGGCACTCAGACAATGGTCCCTTTCTGAGGACTCTGGGAGGCTAACTCTTGCCTTTTTTTTTTTTTTAAATAGCTAAGAGCCTAGCAGAAAGGGTCCAGCGGAGCCCTGGAAAGCTTTCTTATCACCTGGTTCTATCTTCCTGATTTTCCAGCCTCCACTTTTCCCAATATTCCATTACTCTCTGTACTATCTTCCCTTACTGTGGAATCTTTAAACTTATTAACCAGCTGTCCATCTCCATCCCTTCTGTGTTTGCAGCCTGGCACAAACTTGTTGACTAAATGATTTTAGATTGAAATTGATTTTACCATTAGAAGTTACTCAAGCTAGTTATCTGGCTGAGCTAATGCTGCCTTTGAGTAATCAATTTATCTAAGAGCTAAAATTCCCCCAATGACTTTGCATAAATATGTGTATATTATCAATATTATCACTTGTATGTATGTATGCATGTACACTGTTATCCTTTGGTTTTGGTAAATCCTTTCTGGATCACTCCCAAGAATCGAACTCACCCCCCTTGGAACAAAGAAAAAACCCAACAAACTTATTCAATAGACCTCCGTCGTCTAAGCACGGAAGCTTTAAGTGATGTTTATTCTGTTTGTGCGGTCACCACTCTCTCCTGAGAGGTGGGGAGGCTGTTGCATCCTCCAACCAAACCACTCATAGGGCAGGACCCAGAATTGGGTGAGCTAGGCTAGAATCCAGAGCTGACCCTCAAAGGAGCTGCGGCACTGTCAGTGTACAGAAGAGGGGAGGGATGGTAACAACAACATGCTTACAAGCATGCAGAGCTGTTTTACATGTTCAGTCTCATCTGAGTCTCACTGACAACCCCTGGCTAAGTGATTGCTATATCAGCCCATTTTATGGATGAGGAAACTGAGAGTGGGAGAGGCGTAAGTGGCTTGCTCTTTGTCCGATGGTTAATAACTGTTGCTTTCGATCTCCTAACTCCATGTCTGATGACTTCTGTCTCCTAGAGGAGGGGGAGGATACAGTCAGTCTAAACTATCACCTTCAGGACCCCGTGCTGGGATGAGGTGGGAGGCGATGGGCTTGCTGGCACACAATACTTTAACCATACTCTATTGGTGCTGGTGAGGAAAAAGGAAATATGCCTCAGATTTCTGCTTTGAGTCCAGTCTGCCCCAGGCACCAGGTCTTTAAAGCAAAGAGGTCTGAGCTCTCAGCTTAGCCAGTGGTGGGCGGGGGTGGGGGAAGGTTTGTGCTGCCACAGATTGAGTGGCAGCATTAAAGGGATTTATTTCTCCTGCTCTCTTCACCATCTGGGCTATGTATGCACAGAAGCTGGGGCAGGCATCAGTTAGGTGGGCATTAGCAGTAGAACTTCTCATATGGGTCATGAGGATTCATGAGATGGCATCATTCTGGGCAGGATGCCCATTCCAGTAGGGGTGATGAAGGGAGAGGGTATATTCATCAGGGCTGATGGAGGTGGGGAAGGGGGAGAGTTTATTCATCATCAAAGATGAATCATCTACTTTTCCTTTTTACAGGCGACTAGGTGATAAGAGTGCTGGGCCTGAAGTCAGAAGGACTTGAGTTCAAATCCGCTTACTAAATGTGTGACCTTGGGCAAATCACTTAATTCCTGTCTGCCTCAGTTTCCTTATCTGTAAAAAATGTGGGGATAATAATAGTACCTACAGCCCAGGATTATTGTGAGGATCAGTTGAGATAATTATAAAGCACCTGGCACAAAGGAAACACTAGATAAATGCTAGCTGGTATTATTTCATAGCAACATGTAATGGGAATGTAAATTTTTAAGATCTTCCCTGCCCCTAGGCTAAAGTGCACCTGGAGCCTGGGGTAGGAGGCTTGTTTTTCAGTAGATACTTCTTGATTGGCCAGTGAGTCAATAAGGTTGTTACATTCTCTGAGCCAGGAGAAGGCTATATAAGCCCTGATGTGTAGCTTTGTTTTGAGGGCTCACTTTGAGAGGTGTTCTGTGATTTGATCTGGATTCTGGGGAGCCATTGTTGAGAGCCCCCCCTCGGCTTTGAAAAACCTAGATGTTGAAACCCAGATGTTGATTTGGTATGGATGTAATGGTTGGACAGTTTGGAAAACTGTCTACTTGATCTGTTTCTCTGTCTTGATAATTCTGTCTGTGTATTCTGAAGTTCGGGGTACTGACCTTTTTCCCCTGAACTAGGTAAACGATACATGTTTGACTGATTAAAGTAAGCTTGTTAACCCATTTTGAGTTGCTTTCCTTTATCAAAGCACATCTAAGAACCTGTGTTAGCAGCTACCCTGGGGACGCTGGGGTGCTTGCCTCTACACAACATCACATATCTCTTCTCAGCTATATCATGCATGGTCTATATGAGTTCTGTTTTTCCAGTTCCCAGGATTCTGGTGACTGATTAGATGGGGTATGACCAGAATAGAACACAAATGCCCTCAGGACTCAGAAATTTGTTCCCTGGGACCTTCCCTGCAGTTTAGGAGCTTGTAAAGCAATGATGCTGCAGGGGACTCAGCTTCCTGAGTTTGAATCTGGTCTCAGATTCTTACTAGCTATGTGATCGTGGGCAAATCATTTAACCATATTTACCTCAGTTTCCTCATCTGTAAGATGATCTGGAGAAGGAGATGACAGTCTCACAATCACTAGCAGCACAAAGACACAGAAAGTGATGCCATCCCATGGCATGAGGTATTGTTGCCTCACAACAATAATGGGAACAAAGACAAGTCTACTTCCATGGGCACCATACCTGGCCCTCTGCCGTTTAAGCACCGGGGGTGACCGACGGAACTGCACTTCTTGGGACTGTGGTTTCCTCATCTGAAATGGGGGACACAGATTCATATGATCTCTAAAAGTCTCTTCCATTTCTAAAATCTGATAATCATCTATGATCAAGTCCAGGAATATGGAGAAGAGGGCTTCCCAGGTCCCTGACACTCTTGAATTTTATAACTAATGAACTTGAAACTTAAAAAGCCACATATGTGAGTGCACGCACACACATGCATGCACACACGCCTTTGGCAAAGGACACCTACTGCTATTGCCTCCTATCCCAGAGCCCAGCCCTGTGGCTGCTGGAGACCACAGCTTGGGTGCCCAGCTTCCCTCTTCACCAGCCAAGGGAGTGATGCCCCAGGGAGCCTGGACCCCAGGGACTGACAGCCTTCTCCCTTCTTGGTCAAGGTCCTGATGACTCAAGTACTTGCCTTGTACAACCCAGGCCCTGTGGAGGGAAGTCTCCATGTTGTTGCTGGCCCTGTTTGCAGGCATGATGGGGCTGGCTTCCCACTACAGTAACAGTGGTCTATCTACTGTCTCACTGCAACCCACTGGGCTCATCAATAGCATTCTCAATCTTCTCTCCCAAAATGCCACTTCTCTTTTTTGGTAGCTCTTCTATCTCTAGCACCCTGGACAGCGCTCCTCCTAAAACTGTGAGAACCAGAGAGCCCTCTATTAGGGTGGGTGAGCTTCACCCAATAGTCTGACCCCTTTTCATGGGGCACCCTGCACATAGTAGTCTCTAATCCATCTGTGGCTCCAGAATGAATCTGCTCCTGCCACGCAGTCCAAACTGAGACCTCTGAAAGAGTCCAGTGCAGATCGCAGTCAACTTCTAACATTACTGCCAATTTCTGCTTAGGAAACTTCAATTTCAGCCCACTTCACTCTTTAGTCTCTGGAGTGCACATGTGCCTTCGTTAAAGGGGGATGGGATAATGATTCACTTCTGTCATGGCTCAGACCCCATCCCACTGAGATTCTGATCTCTTTTTCAATGGCACAGAACCTGAAAGAATATTTATTCATGCATAGCTTAGGGTGTATTTTAGGAGAATAGATCCAAATTGAACAAAGTGGAGACATTTGAAGAGGAGGATGGGCATTCTGAAAGCTCCACTCCCACTAAAAACCAAAAATGACAGTGTTGAGTGCAACTGTTATTAGCAAGGTCTGAGAATTTCCCCCACCTGGCATTTCCCAGGATCACCTCACTGCCCGTTGAGGGAAGTATGTATACTCTCTGGCACACTATGTTCAAAGTCTTCTAGGGAAAGTAGGGAAAAAATATCTCATGATAATCCTGCTTCTACCCAGAAGGCCAGTCAAAAATTCACTAAGTGAAGCTACATTGCAAGCTGATTACTTCAGGCTTCCAGATCAGGGGACATCTTTCAAGCATCTTCTTGAGAGCAGTTTTTCAGCATCTCAACCAAACTGGTGTTGCCTCTAGGCCTAGAGGGGGCTCTACACTCTTTCTCTCCCCACCCATCTGTAAAGAGTTGGGGACTCTTTTCAAATACAGAACATGTGAAAAATTGTTATTACAAATACTTCATCTCTACATTTTTTCTGCAATTCTCTAGTGCCAAGAGATGATAGGAAAAGTCCAAAGGAAAAATAAATCTGGACAAGAAAATATTGCAAGTGGGTGCTTGGAGCAAATGATCTCTAGGGTCATTTCCAGGTCCCAATTGATGATACTAACTATGACTTGTGCTTCAAAGTCACATATCTAGACAGTATCACAACCAGATTAAGAATCAAGGGACTCTTACTTTCAATCAAGGGACTCTTACTTCTGCTCCCCTAGTGCTTCTCACAAAAAAGGACATAGTCTGCCCTCTGGGAGCCTGTAGCAAGAAGAATGGGATCCAAAGAGAGCAACCAGAGAGAAGCATGACAGAGGTGAGGTCAAAGGGAAATGATCATTCCTAACCAGAAATGATGGGAGGATTCCTAGAGGAGGTAAGGTTAAGAGTTGGGTTTTAAGGAATAAAGCTTTCAAAAGGCTTCTGTCTGCCTGTCTATGTCAGGTCTCAATAAAGAGAGAGAAATTCTCTGAGTCATTTCACACTTGGTCACTTTATTTTCTGACTTGACCATGGAGCATCACCAGGTCATAGAGGAAAAGCAGAAGCAGCAGGAAACAGGCTCTCTTGATGTGGTTAGCCAGGGCCTCCTTCCAGGGCAAGGTGATTCTGGTCCTCTTGCTCTGACACCTGAGGGTGGGAAGCACCCCTGGAGACTCAAGCCTGCAGGTCCTGGTTTGCTCTCCTGTGTTCCTTTGCACCACAAGGGAACTGAGGCTGACTGAGCCTGGGGAACTCCAGCTGAGGGTGGAAGGGTCTGGGCCTGGGAAGCGCTGGCTCAGAGGGATGCTGCTGCTGGAGAGGCTGGAAGGGCAGGCTTCCAGGGAGTCATAGGCAGACAGGGGGGCCCACCAGGTCCTGGAATCATGCAGGAGCCAGAAGCCTTGAGCACACATGGCCTGGATCCCTTGGATGACCATCTCTCTGCACACGTGCAGGCAGCCCCAGAGGCAGGTGAAGAAGAGGTGCTGTAGAATGATTTGCCGGATGACATCAGTGCCCTTGGTCTTCTGGTAGAAGCTGACCAGACCATAATAAGCCCACTGGGCCCAAGACAGCAGGG
>NW_027186376.1:306204-308668 GCF_028583685.1 Petaurus breviceps papuanus | reverse complement strand
CAGACCACACAGATGGAGATGTAGTGGGAAGCCAGTCCCATCATGGCTGCAAACAGGGCCAGCAACAACATGGAGATTTCCCCCCACAAGGCCTGGGTTGTACAAGGCAAGTACTTGAGTGATCAGGACCTTGACCAAGAAGGGAGAAGGCTGTCAGTCCCTGGGGTCCAGGCTCCCTGGGGAATCACTCCCTTGGCTGGTGAAGAGGGAAGCTTGGCACCCAAGCTGTGGTCTCCAGCAGCCACAGGACTGGGCTCTGGCCACCAGATCATACCCTCCAATTATCTGGACACCCAACCAGAGGAGGTTGATTTGTGCTGTCACTGACAGCACAAAAGCCTAAGGAGTGATGTCATAGTGTAACTTTGTCAACCTGAGTAGGAAGACTGGTTTTCAAAATGGCAGCATATCTATTTCCATGTGGATCAGGTTGCCCTTCACTCCCTCTCTACGTTATCCTGAGAAAATCATGTCCATTCTCTGGACCAGGGATTTTTCAGCTTTTTGAACGTGGGACCCCTTTCAGAGCTTCTTCAACTGTGGGTCATGACATGGGGTTGCAACCCACAGTTTAAGAAGCACTATCCTGGACCATAGTTTCCTTATGGACTAGATATTATTCAAGATTCCTGGGGGGTGGCTAGGTGTTGAAGTGAATAGAACAAGGCCCCTAGAATCAGGAGGATCTGAGTTCAAATCGCCTCAGACACAACACTTACTAGCCATGTGACCTTGGGCAAGTCACTTAACCCCAATTGCATTTTCTTCCCTCCTCCAAAAAAAAAAGAAAAAAATGATTCCTTCCAGCTCTAAAATCCTTTGATCCTATAAAGGAAGTTGGAAGAGGCGGCTTCTCATGCTTCTTCCCACTCTCAAATTTTATATCCTCAGGAGCCAATAGCCAGCCATCCCTCCTATTTTCTAGTGTTCTCATGAAGGGCTACGTCTCTGTCAAAAACTTCAGTCTGACTTCAAATTAGAAATTCCTCTTAATTCCTTGCTCAATATCCTGCTTGCTGAATTTCACTTAGTTAACTTCAGAGGTTGTCCTTTGAACAAGCTGCTCAGAGCTCTCTGGGTCTGACACTCCTGCCCACCCCCACCCCTACTTTTTCTTGACCCTAAGAGCTTTTTGAGTGCAGAACTCCGAAGGTGGACCTAATTAAGTGTAAGTACCTGACCTCAGCTGAAAGTCATCTTTGTTTCAATCAAAGAGATCAAATATGTAAAGCTCTTCTGTCTATAGAAATGCTAATGATTGTATTTCAGTTCCTGTCTTTGTAAATTTATGGTCAACTCAAAGTTGCATCTGCTTTGAGATTTACCCTATGTAAGTAAGCCCTTACCTAGCAGTCTGCTCGGCACCATGAAATCTTTGCCTAGCTGGGAGAGATATTCTCATGCTGGGGAATTAGTTCATTTGATTGATTTAAGAAGCCCTTATGGAGCTGTATACTTAAGAGGTCAAGAATATTCTATGGACATTATTATCCCTGTTAGAAGAAACTTGTAAGGTCATCTATCTCTTCCAGTGTCTTCATTTCTTCAGATGGGAAAACTGAGGCCCTGAGAATCTTCTTGGCTTGCTTGAATATACCACAATGAGCTAGTGTCCCAACCCAAGCCAGTGGCCAGGGTCCGGTGCTATATAACTGATAGTCTATAAACTCTTACTCTCCCCTCTCTTCCTCTTCTTAACCTAAGGCCTCTGAATTAAAAAAAAAATATTTTGATAAAACTATTTCAATATAACTGGTTCCTGCTGCAATCCTGCAGATATTTGATTTGATATATGTAAAGTCATTCTTCAGAAAAGAGGTCCATAGGGTTCCCTGGCTCCACAGGAGTCAATGGCCAGACCAAGGTAGACAGGCTAAGTGACTTATTCTGGGTCATCCAGTTCAGAACTGTTGGAGGTGGGCCTATACAGGAGGCCATTGGCACTGCTGACCCCCTTCTCTAGGGAGAGGTCATGATGGGACACAGGATCCAAGCGGGGAAGGATCTTAGGGACTAGACACAGCTTCAGGTTGCCAGGATACCTCTGATTCCACTGTTTAAGTAGCTCATGCTCCCCATTCTGGAGGGAGATGATGGTAGAGAGGGATGAGCATCAGGCTGGAATCGGGATCCCCTGGTCCTGATGCAAGGTTTGTCTCTTCCTAGCTGTATAGCCCTGGTCAAGTTATTTCACTGCACAGAGCCTTGGTTTTCCCATCTGTCAAATTGGGAAGCAATACTTATACTGCCAACCTTCCCAGGTCGTTGTGAGACTCAGATATGCCAGTGAATGTCAAATCCTCTTAAACTGTCTGAAAAGGGTGGCTATTATCATCACTGGGGAATCCATTAGTCTGAACCGTAATGCTACAGGAGGACCCCTGGGGCAAATGCAACATTCATTGGACATTTAGGATTCTCCAGATGGAGAGATGTTCATGGACAAGATATGGATGGATGGAAG
>NW_027186376.1:282708-301204 GCF_028583685.1 Petaurus breviceps papuanus | reverse complement strand
ATCCATCCATCCATCCATCCATCCATCCATCCATCCATCTATCCATCTATCCATCATCCATCCATCCATCCCTCCCTCCATTTATTCATTCATGTATTCCTGCATACATGCACATGTGCACTTATTAAAAGCCTACATGGGCAGAGCTGGGGGTGGGAAGGGCTACAAGCTTCTGTTGTCATTTCCAGTTTGTGCGGCCTGTTCTCATAATAGTCTTGTGAAGTAGATAGTACAAGTGTCTTTGTGCCCACTGTCCAGATGCAAGAACTGAGTCTCATCAAGCTGAAGTCAGGCTTATAGCTCTGGAGTATGAAGGGACCTCAGAGGACATCCAGTCCAACTCCTCATTGAACAGATGACGGAACTGAGGGAAAGAGCCTTGTGCCAAAGGTTAGAGGTGTAGGGCGGGAAGGACAGAAGGTTATCCAGCCCCAAAGGTCTCATTTTACCAGTGGGGAAACCGAGTCAGCCAGGGGAGGAGAGTTGTCTTGGCCATGCTCCCACAGTGAACAGAAGCAAAGCTGGGGTTTGAACCCACATTGTCCTGACTCCAAACCTTGACTTGACTCTCCTGCCATCGCCATCCAGCAGACTTGGCCACCCGGGCTCCAGGTAATGGGTTCTCCTCTTCTACCCCCCAAGTGCCTCCCACAAAGCAAGACAAGGTTCCTCCCCTCATGGATCTACCTCTCTATCATGGGGACAAATGGCAAGTGATGATAAACAGGGCACATGATAGTAAAGCATGGTGCTAGGTGTGTCAGGGAGGGCAAGGTGAAATCTCCCGTCACAAGTCTGTCCAGCAAAGGGAAGCAGGGAAGGAAGAGGGCTTTAGAGGCAGAAACGAAGCCATTTCAGCATGAGCTGCTTTATTTTAGGATCTGAATAAAGAGAGTGGCGCCATAGATGTAGAGCAAGATCACAAGGATGCAGGCTGTCTTCAGCTGCTGAGCTAGGAGGGCCTGACCTGAGCGTGAGGAGCTGGCCCTGCTGCCCCTGAGCAACGGCAGCCATGCACTGCCTCCCCAGGGGCAATCCTGGGATCCCCCTTCTGCGGCTCTTTGCACCACCAGCGAGCAGAGGCTGACAGAGTCTGGGGAAAGCCAGCTGAGGGTGGAGGGGTCTGGCCCTGGGAAGCGCTGGCTCAGGGGGATGCCACTGCTGGTGAGGCTGGAGGCACGCATCTCCAGGGAGGGCGTCAAGGAGTGCTCACCCCACCAGTGCCTGGTGCTGCCCAGGAGCTGGGAGCATTTTCTCCTGATGACCATTCCCCATGGAGAGAAAACAGCCCAGCACCCAGTGAGGCAGCTCGTGAGTAAGGTGAAAAGCAGCCGCTGTAGCACACTGCCCAGGAGTACTTCTACGGCCCTGCCTTTGTCTTGGCAGAAGCTGACAAGGCTGCCACAAATCCCCTCGACCCAGGAGAGCACAGCCATGCCCACCTCGTGGCTCAGATCTCCCAGAAGCTTCCGGGTACAGCCCCAGGCCCATCGGAACAGGGTGCAAAGGAAGCTCAGGGACCACGCTTTCATTTCCAGCCAGGGCTGCCACACTGCATGGCACATGGGCACCACCACCTCCATACAGACCTTCCGGGCCAGGATGAGTGTCAGGGCTCCCGCTGTCTGTAGGCCGCTACGGCATAGGACGTAGAATCCAACAACAGAGATGGAGAGAGAGTAGGAAGCCAGATCTGCCACTGCCACGGAGAGGCCCAGCAAAGGCATGTAGATGTTCACCCACAGGGCCTGGGCCAAGCAGTAGACCAGCAGAACCAGAAAAGCAGGAAGCTTCTGGAGGCTGGGGCCAAGGCTGCATTTGGTGGCATCCTCTTGGCTGCTGGAAGGGGAGCCAGGACCCTTGTTCTTGGTCTCCATGGGGCCTTGCCTTTGGGCTCATGGCCCTCAATCATCTGGTCAAACAACTTACCCACTTAGAGATTTCCTAAGCCTTGATGACAGCATAAGAGTACCGGGAATGATGTCACCCTGAGCAAGCAAACATTATTACCCAGAATGGGAGTGCCCCAAAATGAAGCCTTGACTCTGGTGCGGCTCATGTCTGCCGCCCCACACCACCTGGGTTGGGCAAGGTACCTGAAGAGGAGATAAAACAAGGAATCTGGGCTCAATGTCTCCTGTGAAAGCTGTAGCCCTAAGGCAGGGGTTTGTGAACCTGGGATCTGTGGCTTGGTTGGTTTGCTTGAACCTTTTATGTTTCAATACACTTGGTTTCCTTTGTACCTATGGATTTTATTGTATACATTTAAAAATATGATTCTGAGGAGGGATCCATCGGTTTTGCCAGATTTCCCAGTGGGCCTAGAACACTGAAAACGTTAGGCCTAGACCAGTCTAGACCAAGTCCTTAGTTGTGGCATAATGCAGTAAGAAATGATCTTGTGACCATGTCCCCAGCTGAAGTTCTTGACCCCACTTGAATCAAAGTCCTAATCAGTTTTCCCATTAGAGTTAGTCTTGTTTAAAGGTCATCAGACTAAGAATGGAAAGGTCTTCCTGTTTAATCCAATAAAGCTCTTACGTAAAGGGAGGCAGAGAACTTGGAACTAAAAATAAAAAGTAATACATATTTTAAAAGAGATAGCTTTGGTTCACCTTTGGTTAGATTGAAAAGGGAATTCCTGAGAGTCAGAGAAAGAAAATAATTGGCTTGGCGAAGGTATTTCTCCTAAGGTGATAGATTCCTATCATGAATGAAATATTAAGTACTTAAGTGTGTCTATATGCGAAGTACTGTGCAAAGTTCTGGGGAGACCCATATAGGAGTCCTGGTCTCTGGGAGCTCACATTCTACTGGAGGGGGTGGTGTAGAAAGTTTCAGCTGCAAGTCAGATGGAACAGCCAGGTGATCTTTAGCATAACAAATGCTAAAGGCCATCTTTTCTTTGAACAAAACCCTCTCCATGTCCAAGGAAGAGCCATTTGACAGTGTCCAGGATTCTGGGTCCTCTCCTGTAGCCCCTGTTCCTGCCAAAGTGGGGGGCTGGAGCCCCACTAGACCCCGGCAGACCTCATCTCCCATCAGTCACGGCCTTGGGGGCCAAGCTGGATGTGGTCTGGGGGAGCAGGAATGGGTACTCTGCTACTCCCAGGCTATCGGCTTCCCTCGAACATTACCATGGTTCTGTTTGAGCACTGAATCCTGGGCTCTTGGTCTGTCATCTCCGCCTCTGCTCTGCTGGGGAGCTGTGTCTTGTTTCTTGATTATGTTAAAATGTAGGTGGCAGCGGCTTGAGTCAGACGAAATGCCAATGAGTAGGATCTGTCCGGCAGTGTCCCTATCTAAAGAGAAACGCTGACAGCTGAAGAAATTGTGTCTGACAGATTTTGACCTAAAACTCCAAGTGTAGAGTTCTCTCTCTTGTGTCCTTCTAATGTTGAAGTCCTCTAGCAGGAAGGCATTTGAATGCCTGCCAAACAATAGGGATCCACCAAAGAGGCTGGAGCACAGGAGTAGCAGGCCAGGCTCCCTAAATAAACAAAGGCAGATTGGAAAGGGGAGAGAAGAGGAAATGGGGGAGACTCGGGAGGTGTCTGTACCAAGGTCAATGGTATGAGGCAAGTAAAGGACACGGAGTCCTGTGGGACTCTGCCTAGGGCCCACCAGGGCACAGGCAGAAGTAGAAGGCTCACTCTAACGATTGGTGTTTCCTGCAGGCGGGAGTGGGACCTGGGGACAGATACATCCAGGAGCCCGGCCAGCCTTTGCAGACTTGGGGTGGGGGAGGAGCTCTGTGATATGGCTCTGCCAACCCGGTGGTCCCACCTCTCTTAAGACTTGGCTTCTTCATCTGTAAAATGGAGACAACTATACTTTAATAAGGGTCTTTAATTTTTTTTTTAACCATGGACTCCCTTTGGCAGTCTGGTGAAGCCTGGGGACCCCTTCTCAGAATCACAGTTTTAGATGAATAGAATAAAATGTATATTATTACAAAAAAAAAACAAAGGCTAGTGAAAATATAGATGGAATTACTTTCCCATTCTAGGTCATGGACACCCTGGAAATCTATCCACAAACATCTTGGTGGGGGGGAATCAGCTCCATGTTAGGAACCCCTTCCTTTACTTGCTCTCTATCACTGGTTTGTGAAAAAGTGTTACATGTGTAGTTAGGGCCTGTCTTCCTTGTAGTATGACGGGGTTATTGCAGGGCTTGAAGGGCCAGACATCTCTGGCCTCTTCTCTCTCCACCCTTGTTCAAGGTGGACTGGAAGTCTCTCCAGAAGGTTTGGGTGAGGATACTCTGCTCTCCTCTGAGAAGAGGGGCACTGGGATCCAACGGTCTCTTAAATATCATTAGTGTAGGTTGGGGTGGGAAACCTGCAGCCTCGAGGTCGAAGGTGGGCCTCTAGGTCCTCAAGTGCAGACCTTTGACTGAATCCAAACTTCAGGTGGATCCAAACTCTCAGATGGGGGGAGGGAGAGAGAGAGTCAGAGTCTCAGGTCTTACCCCAGGGACACTTCCCTGAAGTCTCACATGAAGCAGGCTGGGGACAGGAAGGTGTTGGAGTTTGCTAGGTCCCCATGGAATCAGCTTCTTTCCAGAGCCTTATTCTCCCTTTAGCAACTTGAAGTCAGATTGCCATTGTCCATCTTCTCTCCGGAAGCCAGAAGTCAGGCATGCCTGAAGTAATTGCAGAAACCAAGGAGCCCAAGGAAACTTCAGCAATTCAAAGCAAGCCCCAAGAGAGCCAGACTCTCATCTCCCCATCTGGATCCCAGCCCTCACATAGGGGCAGGCATTGATCTCCTCCAATGAGCAGAGAGTTCCATACCAATAGGCCAAGGGATTCAGGGTCCCATTGTTTCAGGGGTGGGCATCACCCCTGAAAGTTGGTGAATGGGGTTCTAGTTCAGTATCTGATACTGACCTTGTAATCAGGAAAGGCTGAGTTCAAATCCAGCCTCAGACACTTCCTAGCTGTGTGACCCTGTTTGTCTCGGTTTCCTCATCTGTAACACTGGATAATAATTATAAAAAGTGCTTAGCACAGTGCCTGACAAATAGTAAGCATGGCTATTGTTATTATTATCAGACAAGATAATATTTGTAAATTGTTCTGCAAACCTTATTCTGTAAATAGGAGTTGTGGTTATTATTGTGATAACTTCAGGTAAGCCACAGAGCTCTGGGCCTCAGTTTCTCTAAATGGAAAATGAGAGGATTGGAGATTTTCTCTAAAGTTCCTTCCAATGGAAAACTCTGTGATTCCTGGAATTGCCGACACCCCGAACGCCAACACAGCCCAGACCCTGACCCAGCTTCATGCAAAGGTAAATAACGCAGCTGTTTTCTGAACACCTGCGCATCGTCTTCTACTCTTTCCATGTCCTGTTTTTAGAAAGGGAAGCCCATCTGAATGAGGGACTTGAGGCTGATGGTTTGACCACAGTCAGATCCCTAGTTGATACAGTTGAGATTTAAACCCTAGCCCTTTCCTGATTAGAGAAGTCAAGATAATCATTTCAAATTACTATTTGAGGAAATATTTCAGATAATAATAAATCGTTCTTATGCAAAACTTCAAAGTTAGCAAACTTTTTGCCATAAAACCACCACATGAGACAGGTGGTCTAAATATTATTATTTCATCTATTTATAGATGAGGGGCTGAGGCCAGCTAAGGGACTTGGCAAGGGTCACCCAACTAATAGGTTTTGGAGTCAGAAATTCAATCTGGGTCTCTGGCCTCCAAGGTCAGTGCTTTCCCCAGTATGCCACGCTGTCCATGGTGGGATCCCCCAAACTAAACCTGTGCCAGAGCGGCCTGGGCTGCCTCATCACTGAAGCCTACTGGTGAGCGACATTGCTTGGAGCAGGTTGGTGACCCCGGAGATTCCTTTCCCCTGCTGCAGGATGGGGGAGGGGGCGCGCTCCGTTTGGTGCCAGGCCGGGCCGGGATGGGGGAGGGGCGCGCTCCGTTTGGTGCCTGGCCGGGCGGAGATGGGGGAGGAGCAGCATTTATTAGGCGCCCAATGTATAGCCGCCTCTGGATAAGAATGGCAGCCCCCGTGAGATTCCGGGCCAGAAGAGGGCAGCTATCGCTGTTTTGTCAGATTCCCAGTCGAACCTTCCCTCCGGAGCAGCAAACACTTAGTAGGCGCCCGCTGGAAGCTGGCACTGCGTTGAGCCCTGGAAAGGCAGCACTGAACGAGCTCAGACCTAATCGGCAGGAGAGGGTGGGTGCGGCAAGGGGCGTCGGGGAAGGTGTAAACGGCGCTTGGCCTGCACGCTCGGCAAGCACACAGTGAAGGGCGTCATCAACGTTTGCGAGACGGAAAGCAAGGAGTTCATTAGACACTAGCTAGCCCAAGAACGCACAACACTAAATTTGGCCAGCGCCCGTTCCCGTAGGTCCTCCCCTCTGGAACACGTATTTCCTCCGCAGCCGCCGCACTTTTTTCCTTTCTGAAGAAAACAGTTGACGTCACTCTTAAGGCCAGAGAGTGCGCGTGCGCGGAGCATGCGCACAGGGCGTGCTTGGGCCCGCAGGCGCGCTCGCGCGCCGGAAGGGGAGGGGCTTCGCGAGGCCTTTTATACCGCGGGCCCCACGCTTGCCGCTCTCTTCCAATCCGCCTCGGTGGCAGGCGTAGGGGCAGCGGTGGCAACATGGTACGTACTGTCATGGCCGTCCCGGGACAGCGAGGGGAGGGGAGCGCGCTCCATCCGAAGCATATCGCAGCCATCGCGGTTCGGGCTGCCCTCGGGCCCTGCCGGCGGGGAGCAGAGGCCTGTCAGCGCCCGACGCTGGCGTCATTCCTGGGCTCGCGCCTTCAGGGCGATCACACGCGCCAATGGCGGCCTAGGCCGCCGGCTCTGCGGCCGCCCGCCTCAGCACATGCGCCTCGATGCGGCCCGCGTGTGTCTCTGGAGCTAGGCAGGCCACGTGAGCGCGAGTGAGCCGGGAGCGGCACGAGCCAGGACCTGGAGCCCAGGGCTCTCCGCGTGCAGCCAGGGCTTGCTGCCCCAGGCCAGGCTGCCTCCTAGTAGCCGCCGCGGCCTGGGGCGGGGAGGGGCTTGTTCGAGCCCAGTGACTGCTGCAGGCCCAGATCAGACCAGGCCGGGCCTCTCCCTCCGCAGGCTCCGAGTGATGAAGCTCATGACGGGCGGACAGAGAGCACGCTGCTGAGTGTCATGTTCTGATGGGGGCCTGCGGGGGCGAGGCGTGGCCTGGCTGGTGCAGGAGATGGGGGGGGCGCAGGGCTCGGAGGCCCCCGTGTCCCCGCCATGACGCAGCCGTGAATTTGTCCCCCCTTTGCCTTCGTGACTCGGGCACGGCAGATGTGATGCGATTCCCGCTCCGATCCTTGGCTTCTTGCCAACACTGGCTTTTAAATCCATTTAAGCAATCTGGAGGCTTTCTGTGCCTTCTGTCTGCACAGGTGGTACAGACAGTCCTGCCTAACTCTGCTGACCCAGATGCTGGTTTGCCATTTTCTTTTCCAGTTCCTTTTATATCTGGGGGAGGGAAGTAAACAGGGTGAAGTGACTTGAACAGGGTCACACAGCTAGAGAGGGTCTGAGGTCGCCTTTGGGCTCAAACAAGTGAGTAGCTGCCTCTGGTACACAGGCTGGTGCCCTTTGGAGGCCGGCTCATGTGCTCTTACCTGTAACTTCACTGCCAGCAGCACTTTTGGGGACCCCCTGTAAGGAATGTTCAGTAACTCCTCAGCTAAGGCTCTGTCTGCCCTGCAGGGCCCTGCCGGGGGAGGCTTGGTTCACAGGGTGCTTGTGCTGATGCCCCTTCAGCTCACTGGGCTCCTTTCTTCTAGTCCCACAGGAAGTTCTCGGCTCCCAGGCATGGGTCTCTGGGCTTCCTGCCTCGAAAGAGAAGCAGCAGGCACCGGGGAAAGGTGAAGAGCTTCCCCAAAGATGACCCCACCAAGCCCATCCACCTGACAGCCTTCCTGGGCTATAAGGCTGGCATGACCCACATCGTGCGGGAGGTGGACAGGCCTGGCTCGAAGGTCAACAAGAAGGAAGTGGTGGAGGCCGTCACCATTGTGGAGACGCCCCCCATGGTCATTGTAGGCATCGTGGGCTACGTGCAGACCCCCCGTGGCCTGCGTAGCTTCAAAACCATCTTTGCTGAGCACATCAGTGATGAGTGTAAGAGGCGGTTCTATAAGAACTGGTAAGTGAGGGTCCTCACTCCCTGACCTCTTGGCCAGTGGGAAACGGGGGCCCTTGAGATGGGGGGTGGACCCGCTGCCTGGAGGTGTAGAAAATGGCTGCTGGTAAATTGTGGATGAACCAGGGCTTGTGGTTCTACACGTGACTATTAGTGATGATGCCCAAGCTCTTTCTGTGGGGTAGAGCTCCACACAGGTGGGGGTGGGAAGAGCCCTGGAGTTTGAGGAGAGAGGAGGGCTTCCTCTAACTTGGTCACCATGGCTGAGTCATTTCCCTTCTCTGGGAGGGAGAGTTGGCCAGTCCCTGCCCTAGAAGTGAGCTCGGTGACTATTTTGACTCTCTGGGCAGAGCAGGCCATGGGTTGCAGCCACTTAATGCTGCATCTCCTGTGATGGGAGGGCCTTCCTGTGGGGCCTGGTGAGTGCTAAATGTACCGTGTGCCTCTGTTTTACCTAACTTGGATCACCCTGCGTCAGCTCCGCTCGGCCACGTCCGATGAGCTCCAGGCTCCGCTTGCTGGTGGAAAGGGATCCTTAGAAGCCAGCAATGAGCCTCAGCCTGGGAGGGCGCGGCATCTTCCGCTCAGCCCACTGCCCCATGGTGCTGATGAAGGGCTGCCCCCCATCCCCTTCCCCACTCTGCTCTGCTCCTGAAGGCATAAGTCCAAGAAGAAGGCCTTCACCAAGTACTGCAAGAAGTGGCAGGACGATGATGGCAAAAAGCAGCTGGAGAAAGACTTCAGCAGCATGAAGAAGTACTGCCAGGTGATCCGCGTCATTGCCCACACCCAGGTGAGTGCTTAGCAGAGGGCGCTGTGGCCCGGGGCCTGGCCTTGGCCTCTGCCTCCCTCTGCCCCCTGTGGTGCTGCATTTAAGGGGGCTTGTTGACAACCACTGCAGAGAGGCCATAGCAGTTGTTTCTTAGCACCAGCAGCCTGGGGTTGGGGCCAGATCTGAGGAGTGACCTGGTTTGGGGCCATAAAGGTAATTCCTTACCTAAGGTAAGGAAAGGCTCCAGAATTTTCTGAATCACTCAAAAGTAGAAATGGTGTGACGGTGTTATTGACTTGTCCTTCCTGGACCTGGATTTAGCCTTGAAACATTGCTATAAAGAGCTAGGGACGCTAGATCATTGGCACATCTTGTATTCAATGAGAGACCTGCTTTTCATAATCCTGGGAAGAATTGTCATTGTCTTTCCTGCCTAGCAGGGAGTCTTTTCCCCTTCAGGTGGGGAAAAGGGATTGAGATTTGACCTCCAGATGAAAAGATTCTAGAAATGGTCTATGTTAATGAATCCTGAGTGACCAGCCCTGGCCCCCTAATTCAACAGTGTAGGTGTCCCCCAGAACCACGGCTCCTCTCACAAGGTCCCTTAGCTGGTTAATGGTCTCTGAGGCCTCTTCTCAGTCTTAAAGACCATCTGCTTGGAGTCTGGGCTCAGTTGGTGAGCATGGACACCTTGGGGCTGTGCCAGGCACGGCTCGGTGCTGAGGGCATAGTTAGGGCAAGGGATTTGAACTGTCTGCCGTAGAAGCTAACCTCCCTGATAGGGAGGGGTGTGTTTCTTAGTCTGGGCTCTCGAACACACATTTCACATTTCAGTGTGATCCTTTTGTGAAAGCTTTAGATCTCAGCTTTGACAAGGCTGGCCACCTTGCTCCTTCCTGCAGATGCGCCTGCTGCCTCTGAGGCAGAAGAAGTCCCACCTGATGGAGATCCAGGTGAATGGCGGCAGTGTGGCTGAGAAGCTGGACTGGGCCCGGGAGAAGCTGGAGCAGCAGGTGCCCGTGTCCACCGTGTTTGGGCAGGATGAGATGATTGACGTCATTGGAGTGACCAAGGGGAAGGGCTACAAAGGTGAGCTCTTGTGTGCAGCCCTGTGGGGGGGTGAGGCCTTAAACCTTGTTCGGTGATGAAGCTGTGGAATGTGCGCTGGGCACAGCGCCCGAGCCTCATGAGGAGATGTTCCATGCTGCCTTCCTTCTGAGAACAGCCCTGTGGTCATGTGGAATCCCACATGGGGAGGGAAAGGGCAGAGCATCCCAAGGGTCACGTCCTCTCTCTAGGTGTCACCAGCCGCTGGCACACGAAGAAACTGCCCCGAAAAACCCACCGAGGCCTGCGTAAGGTGGCGTGCATTGGAGCTTGGCATCCTGCCCGCGTGGCCTTCTCTGTGGCTCGAGCTGGTCAGAAGGGCTACCACCATCGCACCGAGATCAACAAGAAGGTGAGTGTTTACCAACGCTTGGCTCCTGCAAATGCTCTCCCTGCCCCGCAGCCCCGTGGTGTGGCCTCGGACCCTCCAGCTTCTGGAAGAAGGGCTCAGCCTGGTGGGCAGAGGCTGCGGTACGCAGGCTCGGTCTCCGCTCTCCAGAAATCCTTGGCGGTGCACAGCCCAGGTGGCAGCCATTGGTGGCCTCTGCTCACACGCCCCTGGGCAGTTCTGCCAGAGGACACATGGCCGTGGCATCTCCTGATGCCCGCTCTGTCTTACTTGCAGATCTACAAGATCGGCCAGGGCTACCAGATCAAGGATGGCAAGCTGATCAAAAACAATGCGTCCACTGATTACGATCTGTCTGACAAGAGCATTAACCCTCTGGTGAGTGCTTGGGCGCCCCGGCCCCGGCTGGCACAGAGTCCTGGGGGGACTCCCAGAGCATGCTTCCTCACCAGCCCTCTTCTTTGCCCAGGGAGGCTTCGTCCACTATGGTGAAGTGACCAATGACTTTGTCATGCTGAAAGGCTGTGTCGTTGGGACCAAGAAGCGTGTCCTCACCCTGCGGAAGGTGAGCGGTTAGGCTGACCTCAGATGTTGGGGAGAGTTTAAGGGTTCTTGCTGTTCCACACACCGTGAACAGGCTGCCCAACCCTTCCTGACAGAATGAAGGGCACATTAAGCCCCTGCTGTATGGCAGGCTGTCCTCATTTTACAAGTCAGGGAACAGGTGGCTGAAATGACCCATCCAAGGTCACTTGTCAGTGTCCGGGGTCTTGCTGACCTCAGGGCTCCGCGTCTCTGGGTTGTGAGCTCCCTGATGGCTCAGATTCAGAATTGGTTGCAGTCCTTTCCTGTTTGCTCTACAGTCTCTGCTGGTACAGACCAAACGTCGTGCCCTGGAGAAGATCGACCTGAAGTTCATCGACACCACCTCCAAATTTGGTCACGGTCGCTTCCAGACCGTGGAGGAGAAGAAAGCTTTCATGGTGAGTCTTCTCCCACCCTGCCCTGGTTACCTGGGGGCACACAGATCTCAGAGCAGAGGAGGGGCTTGGTTTGTGGGCCCTGGAGAGGGTGAGTCTCACACATCCCCCCAGACTTGGGGATTCCAGTGCTTTTGGAGCATTTGACCCAGGCCAGGCTAAGTGAAGGGGCTGCAGGTTCTTTAGAACCTCAGGGCTGAGGTCCATTGTGTAGAAAGTAGGTCAGGGAGTGGTCCTGTCCTGCCTGCCCAGGTCTCACCTCCCCTTGGGGTGCAGGTGGGTGTGCTAGGCAGCCTTTGAGCCAGGCCCAGGGACTGCTTCAGCCTTCTGGGTACTAACCAGGATGCTGGCTCTTCTTACAGGGACCACTGAAAAAAGACCGTGTCGCGAAAGAAGAAGCTGCCTAATTTTTGCAGATCAATGTGGAGCTGGTGGATTCACAATAAAATTTTCAAAATTATCTGGCTTTGGATTGGAATGTCTTTCAGGGAGATTGAGTTAAATATCTGGGCCTCCAAGTGGGTGCCAGGGAGGCGGGGCCGTGGGGAGATTGGCATTTAATCTGGAGTATTCTCCCAGCAGTTCTAGGTACTGGGCCAAGGTGAGGTCAGGAAAGGGGTGAAAAGTGGGAAGATGAATGAGGGGGAAGAAATCCTGTGAAGGTTCTGCCCTTTACCATATAAGCAGGTCGTCATTGAAAGGTTTTGGGGGCAGATAGCTGGGCACAGATAGTGCTGAGCCTGAAGTCAGGTCTGACCTCAAGACACATTCTGTGTGACCCTGGGCTTGCCCTTACACTTACCCTGTCTGCCTCAGTTTCCTCGCCTGGAAAATAAGCTGGAGGAGTGTCTCAGACAGCAGGGTCACAGGCAGACATGACTGAAACAACCTACACTTGAGGGGTTGGCCTTGACTTGAGCTCAGATTCTGTTGGAGAAAGCCTCATCCATCAAGCTTATTCAAGAGCCCAGTGTTTATCTGTCATCCATGGGAGTAACTGGTGTCATTCACTTGATGGTCCCTAGCAGTTAGGATTATTCATAGGGTAGGTAGGATTGGCCAGCCTTTTGTAAATGTGAGGGGAGAGTCCCAGAGATTGAGCATCTTGCTTTTGGACACCAGGTAGCTGTGAAACCAGTGGTCTGTCCATCCGTGCTAGGAGGGTGTCCATGTTGCCCATGAAATCTGCCCCCAAAGAAACGAGGACAAGAAGGGACAACTTTGGGCTGTGAGGAACAGTTTGTGTTGGGTTACAGCAAGCAGCAAGATAACTGATTGCTCTGTGGTCTAGATTAGAGGTTGGTTTGGGCCCTTAAACCCCCCAGCCTTGGAGTTTAATCCTGGCTTTGTATGGGGATTCCCCTGTGGGACAAAAGTACTGACTGCTGCAGATGGGAGTGACCCTCAGCAGCATGATAGGCTTCCAGGGTGGTAGTCCTATCATATTTAGACCTGACACTTCTATGGTAACTTAGGGCTTACCATGCTAAATCCTGGTAGCATTTACCAAACTGGTAAATCTGGTTCACTTTGTCACCCAGCCCTCCCCACTGCCCATCTGCACTCTGGCCAAGGTGCCCCACATGCTGATCTTAAAACTGGCCTGGTAGAAAAGGGTCCTTTGCCTTCAACCAAGCCAAGCCTGCTTCTTTGATCTTTGGATTTTTCATAAGTCCTAATTAGTCTCATTGCCCCCAGGCTTTCCTCTATGGTCCCTCCCCAGCTCAATTGCATAATACCTGTTGGAGAGGTGTCCTAGGTCTGACACTTCAGTCCTGGAACTGACAATCTGGTGTTTGGAGAGCAGCTGGGAGTGCGAGCCAGGCCCAGGCCACCAGGGGGTGGGCGTGTGCGAGATTCTGGGACTAGAGTTGGCATCTGCCACCCTGGAGCAGGGATCCCAGGCTAGCATCTGGGAGGGATCTTAGCTGCCACAGGCCCTGTCTTTATGAGACCTCATTTGATCCTCCCTACAGCCCAATGGGAGAGGAGCTGTTAGGCACAAGTAGAATTTGAACTCAGGTCTTCTGACCACCATTCCCTGCCTCAATTGCCTCAGGCTAAGGAACATTGAGGCCCTCCGGGGAAATAAAGGTCATACCTGTCATACTAAGGATTTGATCTTAGGTACTTCTGGCTCTAAGTTTAGAGCTCTGTCCATGACTCTGGAATGGAGTCAGGCAGGTGAAGGGAAAAGAGACCCCAGACTGGATTTGGGGTCTGAACTTGACCTGTTTGACCTTGGGCCCAAGTCACTTCACCTTTCTGGGCCTCAGTATCCTCACCTGTAAAATGGGGGTAAAGCCTGAACCTACCTGTCTTACAGGGTGGTCACAAAAGTGCCTTGTAGCCCACAAAAGTACTACAGAACAATGTGCTCATATACGCATCTGCAGCAGCTAGATGGTAAAGACGATCATTTGGAGGGTGGGCACTAGTTGCTGGGGGGATGGAAGGAAGGAGGAATTCCAAGAGGAGATAAAGAAGGAATGATTACAGACACCAAAAAACCTTACAAAGGGGAGGAGAGATGAATGCCAGGGGTGAAGATTAGCAAGTGGGAGCCCCATGCCCAGGGCCAGAAAGAGGCAGCCCGCCTCCCCTTGGCATCACCATGCCCAGATATACCCACAGTATCACCAGACACCACCCACTATCCCCTCAGTGCTCCACAAAGGAGACAGAGGAACTGTCCAGTGTTACACCTGACCTCTGCCCTAGGCAGCCTGACACTGAGGGTCTGCACCTGTCAGACACTCAGTGTGTCCTGGGTATGGCTGTGGGTTCTGGTCCAGAACAAGGCAAGTGACAGACCCAGTCTGGTAATGCAGTCAGCTCTGGACACCATGTCTTAGGAAGGACATCGGCAAGCTAAAATGTGTCCAGAGATGCCAGTCCTCTGCCTTGTATTGCCTGTCCTGCCCAGCTTACACCATCTGCCAGTCTGAGGCCAGGCTGTCTATACTATTATTCAAGTCACTGAAGAAAAAGTCTGACCCAGGCCAAGGTCAGACTCCTGGGTATGATAGCCTCCCCTGGGGCAGAGGCAGGGGCAAGGGGGTTTACACTTTGGATCCAGTCACTCAGGCAGACCCAAATTCATCCGCTACTGTCCCTAGCCAAAGTCCAGATAGAAGCCATCTTTCTTGTAAGCTTATATGACTTTTGTTTTGATGGTATTTTGTTCTTTAACCACCATAGCAGACACCCTCAGATGCTTCGTCCCTTTGGAGATATTTGAAACTGGATTTTATGAGTTGGTCCCAAATCTATCTTTTCAGGGATTAGTTCTGAGTTAAATGTCTCGTGCATAAGGTGAGAATTTCTCTTTTCCTGACACACTGCTTCCAGTGGGAATGGCTAAACCTGAATAAATTCCTTTTTGTATATTTAAAAAAAAAAATGCCCAGGGGAGGCTGAGCAAGGAGATTGGGCCACATGAGAAACTGATGAAGGCATTGAGGGTGTTTGTCCTAAGGAAGGGAAGCCTTGAAAGGGGAAGAGGGGGAGACGGACAGGATCTCCAGGTATTTGAAGAGGGATTCATTTTATTTGCTTTGGTCTCAGAACTGGGCATAGTCTGGTGGGGATGGGGATGGGAGCGGGCATCTGCAGGGAGCTGGGGGTCATCTCCATGTAAGGGAGACCTGTCTAACCTGTCTCCCAATGGAAGAGGCTGCCAGAGGGGAGAAGACTCCAGGCAGAGGGGGGATGACCGCTCGCTGGGGCGTGGCCTGGACTAGACGCCCTTGGCGGTCTTCTGAGATGGTCTGACTTCCATTCTCTTTCTACGCCAGGTCTCAAGCCTGTGACTTCTGACATCTGATACACAGCTACATGGGAAATAATAATAATAATACTTCACTAACTAGCATTGATAGAGAGCTTCAAGGCTGGAAAAGACCTCTCCTCCAACACCCCAGGCCCTATGATCACCACCATGTGTCGTTGCTCAGGCCTATCTAGCTCTCTGTGACCCCATCTGGGGTTTTCTTGACAGAGATACAGCAGTGCTTTGCCATTTCCTTCTCCAGCTCACTCTACAGATGAGGAAACTGAGGCACATAGGGTCAAGTGACTTTCCCAGGGTCACACAGCCAGGACAGGTCTGAAGCTGGATTTGAGCCTAGGTCTTCCTGCTTCCAGGTTTCCATCCACACTCTATCTGTGGCACCACCAAGCTTTGCCTGAGCTTACAGTCGAGAAGGGGACAGCACAAGGGCTAAGAAAATGTCCATGAAACACGGCATAGCAGGGCAGGTGCAGAGAAGGGGACCAGGGCAAGGAATGGAAGAAATGAGAGGGGGAAGGAATCAAGGAAGGCTTCCTGGAGGCTGTGGTTCCTAATGACCGAAGAAAGGGAGGGATTTCAACCGAAGGAGATGGGATAGAGAGGGGCAGGCCCTTCCAGGCATGAGACAATGAGGAGAGGGCCAGATGAGAACAAAGAATCAGGTTTAAAAAAAATTAAAAAAAATTTTTAAATCTAGGAGTGACTCGGTTTGGCTGGAACACAGAGTATGTGAAGGGTGAATAGTGAGAGCTAAGACTGGACCAGTAGGTTAGAGTCAGGCTGCAGAAGGCCTTGAATGCCAGGACCAGGAGTTAATATTTAATGTGTTGTTACCGTTGTTTGTCCCTCGTTTTTGAAGGTGATGTATTGAGCGATTGACCAGGGTAAATGTTCCCAGAGCAGACCCTTAGGAAGACCCCTTCCCTTTGGCAGCTGGCCAGGGTGCATCCCAGTGGGGAGAGGCCAATGAAAGGGTGACTGCATCTGAGCGGGGTGGTGGGGTTGGCCAGAGGGGGTCTGGTTCTGTGAGGAAGGGACTGACTGGGGGAGATGCAGAGCCGGGGAGGATGCCTCAGGAAGACAGATCTCAGTGCTCAGTCTGAGGCCAGGGTGGGTTCAGGGTCTGGCACTTGGACATGTCTCAGTCCCAGAGCTCCCCAGGGAGAAGGCTCTTGGGGAGGGGAGTGTCTGCCTGGTCCTGGATTCCCTCCTAGGCCCATTGCCCAGCACAGTGAGATCCAGGCTGGCTCCCCTGGATTCACCCAAAAGAGGAATCACCTGTGCAGGCTGGCATTCCAGACCTCATTCCATTCTTCCCTGAAAGAGAAAAAAAAATCTGATGAAATTTCTGAGCATGTGAGAACAAGGAGGTCTCTGGGGTAACTTCTGTAACCTTAAAAGGAGCGGAGTTTCCCAGAGCTCTCTGGGGGGCTGGCCCCAGAAAGTGAGACCTGGGGAGCCAGGTAAAGGGGCCTTGGTCGGGCTAGGCCGGGCACTGGAGCTGCAGAGTGCATCTGGGGAGCAGGGTCACGTGGGGGGTGCAGGGGACCCAGTTTTCTTAGGTGTAACATAGGGGCCCCTCTCAGCTCTGACATTCCCTATCCTCAGGCCTTTCCCAGTTCAGGCTCTAGAACTCTTGGTGAAGTAGGGGGGGAGAAAGCTGCTTCCTCCTCTCCTTTCCTTGTCTTAAACCTGCTCTGACCACTGGGCCCAGGACATCCCAGCACCAGAATGCCCTCTGGCTATGGGCCTGCAGCTGGCCTCTGAGTTCCTGGAGTTCATGTGATTTTGGAGAACTCTCCCCCAACTCCCCCTCCCACTCTGACCTTCACTCCCACCCCCCAGCACAGTCATCGGAAAACTGCCATGAGAGAAAATGCTAAAGATAGTCAGGACCCACTCCGACTTCCCCAATTCTCCATAGCCCCAGGCCAGTTCCTGTGAGGCCACCTCCACCGCCACAAGGACACACTGGCTCCCATGGAGACAGCAGCCCCTAGGAACCAGCCCCCATGGTGCCTCTGTGCACACACTGACCTCAGTGTACCAGCTGCTAGGAGCATTCCGAGCCCTGGGCAAGTCAGCCATGCTAGGGACCACCTAGAGTGGGCCCGTCACACCCCATGGAGCCCCCACGGACACACCAACGGCCAGAGATCTGGCCTCTTCTCCCCATCTCTGTTTCCAGCCTGGGTCAGAGGCCACAGCAGGCCCCCTTCTCAGTTGGGAGATTGAGTTCCTCCAAGGAAAATGATGTTGGGGACTGGGGGGTAGGACAGGGGTGGGAAACCTGCAGCCTGAATCCATTTGGATTCTGTCAGAAGGCAGCACTTGAGAACCTGGGGAGCCACATGTGACCTTGAGGCTGCAGGTTCCCCATCCCCAGACTAGACTTTTCAAAGAGCCTTGAATGCCAGGATAAAAAAAAAAGGAGAGTCCTCTCTTCAGGATACATGGGCCAAGTCAGTGATTACACCAGGCTGTGGTCCTTGGTGGGGCAGGGAGTAGATGTTGGCATAAGTGGAAAAAGGACAAGGCTCCAACAGCTCCTTCATTTGTATAGTACTCCTTAGTTACAAAGAACTTTTCCATTCATTCTCTTTTTTTGGGGGAGGCAATTGGGGTTAAGTGACTTGCCCAGGATCACACAGCTTATAGGTGTCTGAGGTGAGATTTGAACTCAGGTCCTCCTGACTCATGGGTGGTGCCACCCAGCTGCCCCCATCATCCGTTATCCTTTGAGCCATGACACATGGAGAGGGAGTCAGGGCAGCACCCTACCCTTTCCTCTCATTTTACAGCACGGAAAACACTGGACTTGGGGTCGGGGCAGCCTGGCTTCAAGTCCCAGCCTTTAGTTTTCCCAAATCACTCCCCTGAGGCTGCTGCAGGTGGCATTAGCAGAGCCTGGAAAAGCCACTGAGTCTCCTGACTCCCAGTGCAGGGCTCTCGCCACTGCCTGGCCCACCTCACATGCCCCCACTTCTGCTGGAGGGGCCAAGGCTTCCAGGGACTCGGGAGCTGGATGTGCTTGTGTGAGGCAGGGAGAGACGGAATCCCAGACGCAGCGACTTCTGCAAAGCCAAGAGAGGAAAGATGAAGTGAGAAAAGCAGGGGGGCACATGGCAAATCTTCCTTCCGGAAACTTGCCCTGACCCTGGTGTGTGTGTGTGTGTGTGTGTGTGTGTGTGTGTGTGTGTGTGTGTGTGTGTGTGTGAGAGAGAGAGAGAGAGAGAGAGAGAGAGAGAGAGAGAGAAACAGAGAGAGAGAGAAACAGAGAGAGAGAGAGAAACAGAGAGAGAGAGAGAGAGAGAAACAGAGAGAGAGAGGAGGAGGAAGA
>NW_027186376.1:270611-282308 GCF_028583685.1 Petaurus breviceps papuanus | reverse complement strand
GAGAGAGAGAGAGAGAGAGAGAGAGACACCGAGAGACAGAGAGACAGAGAAGAGAGAGAGAGGAGGAGGAGGAAGAGACAGAGACAGGGGGGAGAGAGAGAGACAGAGAGAGACACAGAGAAACAGAGAGAGAGGAGGAGGAGGAGGAAGAGACAAAGAGAGAGAGAGACAGAGAGAGAGACACACACACACACAGAGAGACAGAGAGAGAGCCTGTGTGTGTGTGTGTGTGTGTGTGTGTGTGTCTGGGTGTGTGTGTGTGTGTGTGTCTGGGTGTGTGTCTGGGTGTGTCTTTCTGTGTCTGGGTGTGTGTGTGTGTGTGTGATCTTGGGCAATAATTAATAATAACAACAACAAGAAGGATGATGATGGTGGATAAGGCTGGGAACAGAAGCTCTGATTTTGGGGGAATAGGGAACTCCCCGCTGTGTAAACCCCCTCCACAGACTCTGATCAGTACCTCCTCTGAAGTTTCCCAGACAGTTGCCTGGGGGTGCTGACAGGTTCAGGATCACCAGGCCAAGGTGTGCCCAAGGCTAGATCATAACATCACAAATAATGGTAATGATGACAGCATTCACATGGTGCTGTAACTTCTCTCTTAATCCTCACAAGAATCTTGAGAAGCAGCTGTTCCAGCTGTGGCTGTGAGGTGAGAGCATGGAAAGGGAATCAGACTCAAAGTCACTGGATATGGATTCAAATCCTGCCTGGATCCTGAACTACCCAGGTGACCTTGGGTATGTCTCTTCCTCTCACTGGGGCTCAGTTTTTTCATTTGTAAAATGAGAGGGTTGGATGAGGTGGCTTCTGAGATCCCTTCTAAATCTGAGACCTGGAGAGGCTGCCCTGACAGCACAGTCTGGATTCACACACAGGTCCATTTTCTAAACAGTAAAATATAAGCAATGTATTCCCAACTGGTCTTCATTCCACAGCTTTCCCTCTGTCACTTATCTCCTATTTATCCTGTCTATAGCTTGTCTGTGCACATCTGCTTCCTCATTGAGCTCCTCCCCCCTTAGCCTGCCTGAGTCTTCCCCTCTCACTGCCTCACCCCCCCAGGACTTGGGCCTTTCCTTGTTTCTTTAACACTTAGAATAGTGCCCGGCACATATAGACTGGCTGATGAAGTATGATTGAGCCCTAAGTCATGATGAAAGAGACAGTTTCAGAGAAATCTCAAAAGACTTTTATGGACTGATGCAGAGGCAAACGAGCAGAATCCGAACAATGTCTTCAACAACCACACTGAAAAAGAAGGAATTTTGACAGACTTTTTCAGACCTCTGATCAATTCAGTGACCAGTCAGGATGCCAGAGGACTGAGGATGAAGGCTCCTGAAGGAGACATGGTTTGTGGGGCCTGGTCAAGGTGGGAATTTGGGTTGTTTCAACTGTGTGTTCTTGTGACAAAGGTTTTCTTTTTTTCAACAATGGGGGAGGGAGAGAAAGTAAATGCTTTTTCATTGAAACCAATACAATAAAATTAAAATGGTTTTTAAAGAAAGAAAGAATGCTTAATTGTCAGAGGTCTTGGGCGCCCTGAGGGTCAGATGCCAGGTATTGTTTTCATTTCTGATGAGGATGAGATGCTCTTGCCAAGTGAAAATTCCTAACTCCTCCAACTGGGGCTGGGAAATCCAGTTACCTCTCCAGAATCCCAAGATCTGCCCTTCACAGGCATCTTCACCGCAGTCCCTCCTTCCCTAAGCTGCTGATGGCTTCCAAGAAACCAGGGAGGTCCTTTTTCTTTTTAACCCCCTCTCCTTTCCTTTATTTCTCTCTCCTCTCCTCTCTCCCCCCTCCCCCATCTCCCTCCTCTGTCTCTCTCTCTCTCTCTCTCTCTCTGTCCCTCTCTCTCTCTGTCTCTATTTTTCTTGTCTCTGTCTCTTTTTCTCTCTTCCTAGTCCATTCCCTTTATTTGGCCCTGTATCTTTTCCTCCCCTCATTCTGATGGACCACACTGGGACATATAGCTATTGATCCAGATGTGAACCTGTAGGATAGGGTGACTCTGGTCCTTTGACAAAGCTGTTCCCTCTCCCATCCTTGGAAAAAATGTAAAGGAGATAAAGAAGGAGGAAGCAAGGAGAGAGAGAGAGAGACAGAGAGAGAGAGAGACAGAGAGAGAGAGAGAGAGAGAGAGAGAGACAGAGAGAGAGAGAGAGAGAGAGAGAGAGAGAGAGAGAGAGAGAGAGAGGGAGAGAGAGAGAGAGAGAGAGAGAGAGAGAGAGAGAGGAGAAATAGAAGGGGAGAGAGAGAGACAGAGCCTTTTATGGGAAAAGAAATCTCCCTTTTGCCTCTCATCCAGAGGAGAAGCACCTTCTGTCCTAGGATCATAAGATTTTTATCTAGAAAGAACCTTAGCATCCCCATCTATTTACAGGTGATGCTCTTAGGACAGACACTGAGAGAGGAGGAGGAGCTAGACCGAGGTTGGTGGCAGAGCTCTGATTGGAGCCAGTACAGAATTCTTTCTATTTCCCCAGGTTGTTTCCCTGGGCGAGTGGCTTTGCGGGGGCTGGGGGTGGGGCTCTGGTCTATGGGTGGGGACCCTCTGGAACATCAGCATCTTCTTTCCTTTCCCTCTCTTAGAAATCATATTGTAAAATATTAGTGATGGCCGGGACCTTCAAGTCTACCCGTCCCAGCCTAGGAAGTTGACATTAAGAAATTAAGGATCAAAAAGGGGAGAGATTTGCCCACAGTCCCCTGGGGTCACCAGCTCCAGTTTGGAGCTCCTCCTACTTCCCAATCCTGTCTCTTGTCCCCGTCTTCTCCTTTCTTTTCCAGCCTCCCTGTCTCCCCCACCATCCTCCTCCCGAGACCTTCCTCATCTTTCCTATGGCAGACCTGAGGACAGGAGGTGAAAGGAGAGAAGGGGACGGGACTGGGAGAGACCGTCTCCCTGCCCCTTTCCTGGCCCCTCTCTGGGTCTCCCAATGGAATCCTGGTGTGGCCACCCCAGGTGTGCCAGCGTGGGTGTTGGCTGGCGGCCCCTGCTCTGACAGCCAGCTCTGGGGACTCTGCCTGAACCATCATGCCTGACTTTTCCTACAGGTGAGGTGGGAGGGGGAGCAGAGGGAGGAAGACAGCCCAGGAGGCAGGCAGCCTGTCCCAGGACCTCTCCCCATCTCTGCCTCTCTTCTCTCCATACACCTGTTTCTTTCCTACAATCTCCTTGCCCTCCTGCCTGCTCACCCTGAGGCAGCCATGGGCAGTGTGGCTGAGCCTTGCTCCAAGAGGACCTGGGCCACAGAGGTCCAGGAAGTGCCTCCTAATGGTCTGGCCACCACTGAGCATCGTCAGTGTCCACTGCTGTCCAGCTAGCTGTGGCCGGCTGCTATGTCGGGCAGAGAAGTTCCTTTCTCTATGCCTTAGTTTATTTTTCTGAAAGATGAGGGAGCAAGTCTTAAGTCCCTGACGTCCTTCCCAGCTATGACATTCTGTGTTCTAAAATCCTTCCCTGCTCTGATGTTCCATGTTCTAAAGTCCCTCTCAGCTCTGACATCCTGGATGTCAGAACTGGGAAGGCCCATAGAACAGAAGATGTCAGAGTTTGGGAGAGGTCTTAGAACAGGGAATGTCAGAGGTAGGAGGGAACTTAGAACAGGGAATGTCAGAAGTGGGAGGAAGCTTAGAACAGAGGATGTCAGAGCTGGAAAGGCCCATAGAACATAGGATGTCAGAGTTTGGGAGGGGTCTTAAAACAGGGGATGTCAGAGGTGGATATAAAAATCATTTAGTCCATTTTGTAGAGGAGGAAACTGGTGTGTGGAGAGACAAAGTGACCTGCACATGGTAGGAGGCAGTCAGGCTGTGACTCCCAGTTCAGTGTTCTTTGCCCCTGAACTCTCTCAGGGGAGCATGATGGGGGCCAGAGTTGCCCTCTCGGAGACTCTCCCAGTGGGCTCGGTGCCCTCTCCCCAGCCCTGCTTGGCAGGGCTCCCAGGGATTCCTGCTGAAGCTGGAATTCAGAAAAGTCCTGGCACATGCTGGAGGCCCCTGGCCTGCCAGGGCACCTCCTTGAAATCAGGCTGGGCATCCCACCAGGCTCCTAAGGAGAGGGGAGAGGGAAGGAGGGGACAGGACAGGACAGGACGTGACTGAGAAGGGGAACATAAAGGGTAGAGAAGGGTGGCCTAGAATCTGGGACCCTGAGATGAGGGGATATGGACAGCTGCAGGCCCTCCCCCCCAGAAGAATGTTGGCAAGGGCCTGGTGGGCAGGGGGCAGGCTGTGGCAGGCTGGGGAGGCAGTGGTGGGCGGGACCACCCGCCCTGTGAGGATGAGCCCTTGGGGAATTCTCCATCTCAGTCCCCAGGCCTGTCACCCCAATCTCTGAGCTCCTCCCAGCTCTAGAGCCCCAAGGCAAAGACCCCACGATCTGATATCATTAACTCCCCCGGTGTGTCTAGAGGTTTCTGGAGCTGCCCCATGGTAATCCTGATATCAGGTTTGCCTTATTCCTGAGAACCTTTCTGACCACCCCCAGACCTCCAAGATCTCTCCCTCCTAACTGAGGCTGGGACAGAGGATTTGTTTTTTCTTCTTGTCTTTGTCTACCCAACATCTGCCACAAGTGACTGGAACATAAGTGTTTAATAAATGTCTGTTCATGTGTAATCCAGGAAGAGCGGGGAAAGTATTGACCTTCTAGTCAAAGGACCTGAACTCCATCTTCTCTCTGTGTAACTCTGAGAAGATCTTGGACAAGTCCCCTAACTTCCCTGGGCTTCAGCTCCCTCCAAGTGATTGAACTAAATAACCTCCCAGGTCCTTCCTAGCCCTGATCTCTCTTCAATGATCCTGTGAATTGAAACAAGATGGGAGTCACAAGTAAAAGGAATGATCAAAACAAGAAGAAAACTTGGCACAAATCGAACACTTTAAAAAGGCATTTTCATTTGTTCTTTCTAAGGAGGAAAGAGCAGGGGTCATTGAGGAAGGCTTTTGAGGTGTCATGGATGCAGGAGAGCAGTGGAGGGTTCAGACTGCTTTTCAGCACTGATTTTCATTCAGCAGTGAATGCCCAACTGAGTACAGACAGCAAGCATTTGTGTGGGACTAAGTCGCCAAGGCTTTGGGGTTTCTCCATGAGTACTCAGAGGTCCACTAAGGGCTGGGGCCAGAAACATTGGATGGTGAGAGTGACCTAGGGTTGGGCATGAGCAGGGAGGGAGCAGAGAAAGGACAAAGAGTAGCACAGGCTTCAAGTGGGGAGGGAGAGGCTGATTAACAGCTACCCGTGGGATCAGGAAGTTAAATCAAGGCAAAAGACAGAGCCAGGGTGAGGGAACCATCAAGGGAGGGAGGGAGAGAAGCAGGGGGCTGGGAGGGGGTAGAGGAAAGACAGGAGGCTGTGGTCAGAGAGGGAGATTTTGGAGCTCAGAGTCTCAGA
The DNA here is from genome assembly GCF_028583685.1 of Petaurus breviceps papuanus. NCBI lineage: Eukaryota > Metazoa > Chordata > Mammalia > Diprotodontia > Petauridae > Petaurus > Petaurus breviceps. The sequence goes on along the minus strand of NW_027186376.1, from coordinate 276,904 downwards.
GGCAGGAGGACATTAGCCCTCGAGGTGCTGTCCAAGGTGGAGAGGTTCCCTAACTAAGAACACAGTAATGATAATGGATGATCTTGAAGTAAGAGAAGATATGTTCCTCCTTCCCTTCTTTACAGAGGTGGGAGACTGGAAGTGAGGCATTCTATACACTGTCAGATCTGATTGACAGGGTTGGTTAGTTTTGCTGAATGGGTTTGTTTGTTTGGTTTTTTTTTTTAATCTTAACAGTGCTTCTATAATGCTCTAAGGCTTGCTAGGCACTTTGGTCCCTCACAACAGCCCTGCAGGTGGGTGCTCTTATGACCCCCATTCTACAGATCTGAGAGACTGAGGTAGACAAAGGTTAAATGACTCACTCAGGGCCACACAGCTAAGAAGTGTTTAGAGTTGGATTTGAACTCAGGTCTCCCTGACTTCATATCCAATATTCTTATCAATTGTACTACCTGCCTCTCTGGTAAGGACAGTGAGGAGGGATATAATAGGAATTAAGGTGATGTAAAAACAATCAAAGATTTTAAACCTACATGTTCAAAATGAAGGGGTTGGATTAAATGATCTCTAAAGTTCCTTTCAATTCTCAGTCTGTGGCCTCCCCCCAGCACTTAGCCCCTCTCCTAGGAAAGTATCATTGAATACTGTGTTAGTCGGTGGGCTTCTTATCTTCCTTTTAGACTGTAAGTTGGAAGAGGGCAGGACCTGTGCTTAGGAGAGGCTCCATACATGTTGATCGTCAGTGATTCTTACAAGAACCTTGTGAGGTGGCCAGTAAAAGTATTATTACACCCATTTTATCGATGAGGAAACTGAGGCTGAGGAAGGAAAAGTTACTGGGCCCAAGGGTCATAGGACCAGTCAAACCCAGCTCTTCTGACCCTCTCCTGCTGTTTGAGTTCAAACCCATCTAGAACCTGTATTAGCTGTATTACTCTGGCCAAGAGACATCACCTTTCTGAAGCTGTTTTCTCATCTACAAGAGCTACTAGAACACACACTCCTGGATTCATAGACTTGGGGATAGAACAAGCCCCAGAGGTCATCGCATCCAATTTTACAGATCAGTAAACTGAGTCTTAGAGATGGGAAGTGATTTAGCCAAGATCACACTGCTGTGAGTCTTAAAGCCCCAGGAAAAAGAATGAATGTTGTCATTATAAAATGCTGGTCTTCTGTCTGAATCTCAGTTTGCCAATCTGTCAAACAAGTGGGCTCCAGTATCTTCCAGAGGACGAGATTGTTGGCCCTTGAAAACACGACTGTTTCTGCCTTCAAGAGTGCTAGCCCAGCCAAGGTGAGTGGAGAGAGAGGCTCAGGGACTGGGGAGCTCTGGCAGGTTCCCAGCCCCGGTGTGTGCTGTCGGTGAGCACAATGGGAGCTGTGTGAAGAAGCAGGGGGTGGGGCCCCGTGCCCTGCCTTCCTGGGGCCCAAGGCTGCTGCCAGTCAGCATGGAGATGTCTGAAAATGCCGGCGGCTCCATTTTCCTCTTTCTCTCCCCATCTGTCATTGCCCAAGAGAGGGAGGTTGGGGAGGGGAGAAGGTGGTTGGGTAGGGGAGAAGAGGCTAGAGGCTCTGGGAAATCCTTTCCTCCTCATTCCTATGAGCTTCTCATGTGCAGCCCCCACCCCTCAACACACACACTCCCATCAGGCTCTAGGCTCTGGATTCAGAATAATTTGTTGGGGGTGGGGGTGGGGAGGCATCTATTGAAGCATTGAATGTCTTATCAGGAAGAGACCTTAGAACCCAAAATATCAGAACTGAGAGAGACCTCAGCACTTAGGAAGTTAGAACTGAGAGGGGCCATAGAAATTCTGTAGCCCCCCTCCCCATTTTCATGATGAAGCATTGCCATTCTTCCATGTCCCTCTCCCACCTGGCCCAGGTGTATTCCTCTCTTCCTTATAGCCCAGATAAGAGGCCCCATCTTGGAGGAACTGTGAGCTTAGGGGCAGGTGAGTGAGGAAGCTGGAGAAGAAACAAGACCCCCCCCCCATCCCTCACCATTCATCATCATTTGGACTGATTTGAGGATCAGTGGAAGGTGTGTGTCCCTGTCCTGGCAGCCCCAGGGGCCCCAGACTCCAGCCTTGTCCTGCCCATCCAGAGCATACACAAGATCCAGCCCAGCTTCCTGGGGTGCCAGGACTTTCTCAGGCAAGACTCCAGGGACCTTGACCATGACTCCACAGCTTTCTCATTTAACAATTTCTTTTTTTGTTGTTGTTTTTCAAAGAGAGTAAGTAGCTGGTTTCAGTCTGCATTCAGACTCTGCAGCTCTTTCTCTGGATGACGTGGGTATCTCCTTCGATCACGAGGCTTTGGAGTTGTCTTATAACCTCACATTGCTGAGAGGAGCCCAGGCTATGGAAGTTAGCCCTCACACATAGTGTCTGGGATTGTGTACAGATTTCTCCTGGTTCTGCTCTTCTTGCTCAGCATCAGTTTACAGACGTCTCTCCAGGTTATTACAAAGTCCGTCTGCTCCTCATTTCTTATAGCACAGCAGTATTCCATTACATTCATATACCACAACTTGTTCAGCCATTCCCCAATGGATGGGCATCCCCTTGATTTCTGATTCTTTGCCACCACAAAAAGAGCTGCTATAAATATTTTTGTACATACAGGTCCTCCTCCCACTTCTCTGATCTCTTTGGGATACAACCCTAGAAATGGCATTGCTGGGTCAAAGGGTATATGCACTTATTTACAGTCCTTTGGGCATAGTTCCAGATTGCTCTCCAGAATGGCTGGATCAGTTCACAACTCCACCAACAATGCATTAGTGTTCCGATTTTTCCACATCCTCTCCAGCATTTATCATTTTCCTGTTTTGTCATCTTAGCCAATCTGGCCGGTGAGATGTGATACTTAAGAGTTGTTTTGATTTGCATTTCTCTAATCAATAGTGATTTAGAGCATTTTTTCATATGCTTATAGATATCTTCAATTTCATCTTCTGAGAACTGCCTGTTCATATCCTTTGACCATTTATCAATTGGGATATGGCTTGTATTCTTATAGATTTGACTCAATTCTTTGTATATTTTAGAAATGAGGCCTTTATCAGAGACATTGGTTGTAAAGATGCTTTCCCAATTTTCCACTTCCTTCTTAATCTTGGTGACATTCATTTAACAATTTCTAAAAGTCTTTAATCTTTCCTCCCGGCTCAAGATCCTACCGTGTTTCCCCGATAATAAGACCTATCCCGAAAATAAGCCCTGTTGAGATTTCTACTGTAGTGAAGGTGATCCCCTGCGCTACACGCTACATCACGATACCCTCTGTATGCACCGTCCCCCCCCCCCGGGTGAAACGCACGCCGCACTCCGAGCTGCATCCAATCAGAGCTGCAGCAGTGAGCGCATCATCCTGTTCTTCCCCAGTGATTTACTTATTGAATAAAGGTACATTTTTTTGTTCACATTTACCTGTTTATTAAAATTGCTGTCAATGTTCATTAAAATAAGCCCTCCCCTGAAAATAAGCCCTCTGGTGTTTTTCTGTCCAAAAAAATTAATAAGACAGTGTCTTATTATCGGGGAAACATGGTATGAGTGATTCACTCTTCTGCTTCCTAAAGCCTTGTGTAATGACTTTCTAGATCTGTCCCCCTCCCCCTAGATGCTAATGCTCTCCCTACCTCATCCCCAAATAACCTTATAGTTGCTGTGTATTTATTCTGCATATACTCATATCTATACACATTGCCTCCCCCAATAGAATGGGAGCTTCCTGAGGGCAGGGATTGTTTTATATTTGTCCTTGTATCCCAGCCCTCTGCACAGTGCCTAGCTCATGGTAGGGGGGAGTTACTTAATAAATGCTTTTTGAAATGAGAAAACAGCTTTGAAAAACTCCAAAGCTTTGATTGATGCACCTGATTCTAGAACCCGGCTCCAGATGAAATAAGTTACCCACCTCCTGACAGAGAGAGGATAGGCTCAGAGCACAGAATTAGATGTGCATTTTGGGAAATGGCTAAAATGAGGGAATTTTCTTTGCTTGACTTTATTTTATTTTGTTGTTGTTATTCAATAGATGAGGGGAGTGAGAGAGAGAAAATAAATGCTTGAATTTAAAATTAACCTATTTCAATTGAAATTTAAATTAAAAATGCTTGTTAATTGAAAAAATCAAATCAAAATTTTAAAAATAAATGCTTATTGACAGACAGATTGATCAAACCTTTCTGGATCTTTGGGTTTAGGGACAGAATCAAGGACCAGGGAAGGGACCTTCGAGACCCTTTTACTTACAGGTGAGAAAGGATGAAGAACTCCTTCACTGACAGATGAGAAAGGTCAGTCTCAGATTGGGGAAATGACTTATCCAAAGTCATGTAGGCAGCCACCCAGGATTCAAACTCAGGTCTTCTGAATAATACTTTTGATTTCTCTAAAAAGCTTTAAATGCATCTCTGGTTTTTACATCCCCTTCATTTCCCCCTTCCCTCATGTGCTCAGCCAATTGTCTCTTGTAACAAAAAATAAAAAGGGAAGGAGAAAAAGCAAGTCAGCCAAACTAACCAAAGCACCCACCAGGCTGGGAGAGACAAGGCAGAGGGAGGGAGTGACATGGTTTTGACCCTCCTTCTGTGTCCTTCTGCTGTCTTTGCATCACACCACGGCTGCTGCCTCTGGCTACGACTTACTCCTGGAAAAGAGACTGTATTTAGAGGAGGGCAGACCTGGGTTTGAATCTTGCCCATGGATAATTTGTAGCTGTATCTCTCTGGTCCCTCACTTGTATCCTCTGCAAAATGAGGGTCCCTTCCAGTCCCATTTATCCCCTTTTCCAGTTCCCTCCCCTGAATTTTGACTCCCACTTCTACCACCAACTCCTCTCCTCCTGATTTCCCCTGCCTGTCCCCCAGGTACAGTAGATCCAGGTTGTGAGACTGTATTTCACAAGGGTTGCTCATGAGGGGAAAGAACTGCAGGTCTGATGGTGTGATGTAGAGAGGCAGGAAGGAGCCCGGTGTCTGGACCTAGAGGACTTGAGCTAGAATCCAGCCTTCCTCTGCTGCTCATGTGACTTTGGGCAAGTCTTTTCCTTTCTCTGTCTCCTCAGTAGTGAGAATGGGTTAGCCGATCTCTAAGGACCCCCTGATGATCTATATTCTACTTCCTAACAGGCCGTCCCTTAATGGCATTGCTTGCCTAGGGAGGTAGTGTCACTGGGAATCTTTAAACAGAGGTTGGACCTCCCCTTGGAGGTTCTAAAGGCAGACTAGGTGGGAGGGCCCTCAGAAGCCACAGAGCCCAGCCTACACATTTTACAGAGAAGTAAACTGAGACCAGGAGAAATACCACACAGGCAGGAAGCATCATGGGTAGGTCCCCCGACTCTTATCAATGTACTCCTTGCTTTACCTCATGACCGCCACCAGATTAAGCCTTGAAGGAAGCAGGGATGGGATTCTTCTGGAAGTTTGAAGTCCTTGCAGTGATACTAGGAGAATGCAAGCTCTCTGAGGGCAGGGGCTTGGGTTTGTTTTGTCTCTGTAGCTCCAGCACCACCCTAGCCTCACCCCCTGCCCCTGGTTGCTGTTCAATAAATGCCTGTGACATTAGATTAAATTAGATCAAAGGTGAGGTCTTTGCTACAAAACTCTGGCAGTAGAAGGGGCATTGTACCAGGAGGAGGAGGCAAGTCCCACCCATGTGCTGTGCAGCCGAGAGCAAACCAATTTCAGAACCTCAGGTTTTGCAACAGAAAAATGGGGAGTGAGGGCACAGTGGCATTAGGTGACTTGAGAGGCAGCAGATGGAGGTGCACTGGGAGCAGAGCTGGGAGGAGGCAGGAGGGCCTGGGTTCAGATCCCACCCTTAGACCCTCACTGCTTGTGAGACCCTCGCTAAATTATTTAGCATCTCCATGTCTCAGTTTTCTCATCTAAAAAATGGGATGGAGCGGAGTGGGGAACAGAGCTCAGTAATCTCCAAGGCCCCTTTCAGCTCTGAATTCATGGTCTTTTGACCTCGAAGGGGAAAGGTCTAGCTCAGCCATCCTGAGATTCTGGGGGGAAACTCTCATGACTCCTGGAACCAGACCAACTTACTTATCCACCCCCTTCTATAACATCTTGGCCAAGGGCTCTCTCTCTCTCTCTCTCTCTCTCTCTCTCTCTCTCTCTCTCTCTCTCTCTCTCTCTCTCTCTCTCTCTCTCTCTCTCTCTCTCTCTCTCTCTCTCTCTCTCTCTCTCTCTCTCTCTGTCTCTCTCTCTCTCTCTCTCTCTCTCTCTCTCTCTCTCTCTCTGTCTCTCTCTCTGTCTCTCT
>NW_027186376.1:246331-270211 GCF_028583685.1 Petaurus breviceps papuanus | reverse complement strand
TCCCTCATACATTTCAGTTGTGACTCAGCTCCCAGGTGAGGGCACCTTGACTCACCCTGGTTCCCACTCCCCCAGGGATCTGGCTCCCATGCCTGGTACCCTGGGAAGGAGACCCATCTATCTCTCCCATCATTAATTTTGAAATAGTCCCATGGCTTTTAACCCCCCAGCAAGCCCCCTGGTAGTCTGGGGAGCTGTGCCTGGTACGGGCTGGGGCATCTCTTCCATCCCCCGCTCAGGACAGACACCAAGAGAGACACAGATAGACAGATAGACAGACTGGCAGCAGGCAGACTGAGCTACAAACACAGGCAGAGGGCGTGCACAGACAGACCTCATCACCAAGTCATAGGGCTGTGGGATGTCTGAGCTAGAAGGGCCCTGAGACCCGAAGGAGGCCAGCCACCTCATTTCCATCATCAAAGCCTGTTCACAAACATCTCCACAGGTATGTCCTTCCAACAGGTAGGGAGGGAACTGTGCTGCAAACAGGCTGAGGGACAGAGACAAGGGAAAGGCAGAAAAAATTACTGAAAGATGGACAAGGAGAGACAGAGATGGTCAGAGACAGAGGTGGGCCAAGTGGTAGGACGGGTATGGGAGATAAAGGCGGGGGACAGGCCAAAAGATAGGGAGAGACAGAGAGGAGTCGCTGAAAGAACAGCACCAAGATAAGGAGGTCCAGTGATGAGAGGAGAAGGGAAGAGACAGAGAGAAGGGCAGGCAGGGAAACAGGAGGAGAGGCACAGGGACCCAGAGAGAGGGGAAAGGCACAGAGTCAGACAGAGATAAGCAACGGAAAGGAAAAGAGACAGAGAAGAGGGGAAAAAGGCAGAGGGGGAGGCTGTGGGGTGGAGACAGAGCCAGAGGGTGGGAGAGGGAGGCAAGCTCCCTTTGGTGCTAAGGGCTGCTCTGCTCAAGAAGGCTTTGACCAGGCTGTCCCCCAAGGAAATGCAGGACTTGAGAGGGCACGCTAGGTGGATGGTCAAAATCGACTCATAGATTGAGTGTCGGGGCTGGAAGAGACCAAAGAGATTGGCTAGGATTTGACCACCTCCTTTTACAGATGAGGAGACTGAGGCCCTGAGAAGGAAGATCCCCATCTAGCCTCGCCCTGGGGTGTCCTCAGCCAGGACTTTGTCACCTGGGGTCTGTGAACTTGTCTTTTGGGGGAAAAACACGTTTGGATCACTGCCTCTCTGTAGAAATGGTTTCCTTTGTGGTCCTCAGGGTTCTGTTTTATGCATTTAATAGCACTATTCTGCAGAGTCTATGAGGTTCGCTGGCCCGTCACAGGGGGCCAGGACACCCAGCTCTCCTAAGCTGGAGAGGTTTGTCCTCTGACTTTCCCAGAATGTATCACCACCCCCCCCCCATCAGCTCTGACTCTTCATCTCCTCCATCAGTGAATGCCCAACTCTTGATGCCCACTCATTCATTCATTCCACAAACCATTAAACAAAGTGTCTACTCTGTGCCTAGCATTGTGCCATGCAGTAGGGACACAAAACTACCCATCAAATAATACCTGCTCTCAGGGAGCTTACATTCTACTGGGGAGGAATCAGAGGGACGAGAGCCTGTGACTAAAGCAGAATTCTGCCCCCAGGTTCAGCACTCTAGCCACTGACCTCTACACAAATGTAAAATATATAATAGTAAAAAATGTAGAATGTTTATCTAACTCAGGTTTGCAAAGTGCTTTACAAATACCTTATTTGATCTTCACAATAACACTAGGGCATTATCTCAATTTTATAGGTGAGGAAACTAAGGCAGAGAGTGGTTTAGCATCTTGTCCATGGTTACTCAGTTAGTTAGTGGTGACTGCCGAAGGATCCAGACTCTCCTTGGGCACCAGGCCCAAGGCTCTACCCACTGCACCACCTAATAGCTATATAACTAAATATAAAATATGTATTGAGTAAACAGAGTCATTGGAGAAAGGGTTGGGACTAGAAAGTCTGTTGAGGGGGAAGGCTTTGCATAGGAAGTGATGAGCTAAGCTTTTTTCTTTAGGCAATCAGGGTTAAGCAACTTACCCAGGGACACACAGCTAATAGGTATCTGAGGTCAGATTTGAAATCAGGTCCTCCTGACTCTAGGGCACATACTCTATTCACTGTGCCACCTAGCTGCCCTGTGTTGAACTAAACTGCAAAGAAAGATAAGGGCCAAGGGGAAGAGGGAGGGCATGCTAGGCACAGGAGACTGCCGGGGCAAAGTCCCTGAGGTAAGAGATGGAGTGTCAGGTATGGGAAATGTCTAGTAGGGCAGCTTTGCTGGCACCAGAGAATGGGAAGGGGAGTGAAAAAGAACAGGCCTGGTAAGGCAGGCTCTGTGGAAAGCTTTCTTTTATCCTAAAAACACCACTAGAAAGCCACAAGTGTCTGTGGACAGCTTAGACCCTCTGGCCTGTCCTTATCACAATGACTGCCTAATAGAATGGAAAGGGAACTGGTTTTGGTGTCCAAGGATCTGGGTTCAAATCCTACCTGTGATGCTTATACCGCCTGAGCTGACACCTTGGGTGAGTAATTTAAGCTCTCTGCCTCAATTTCTCCCTCTGTAAAATGGCAGGTTGACCAGCTGGCGTCTGACGTTCCTTCCAGCCTAGACCTCTCTTGGGACCAGCCTGGAGCCTCCAGGCCAGGGCTATCTCCCCAAACGCTTCTTTCACTTTCCCCCACTTGGAATGGGGAGGGAAGAGAGGGTGATGCCTGGAGACCCCAACCTCAACAGGCTCCACACCCACCCGCCCTGCTTACAGTTGGCTGATCTTTCTTCACATAACAATAAGTCAGCCTTTATCAAACACTTCAAAGCTTAACAGCAGCCCTCAACACTCTGGATTTAATTTGGGCCTCCTGGTAGCCCTCTGCTGTAGGCACAAGAATGCTGCCCTGATTTTACAGAAGGGGAAACTGAGGCTGGAGGAGGCAATGAGGGGACGGAGAGCCAGGAAGTCTCAGAGATGGGATTCAAACCTGTGTCCCCCCACTGCAAGCTCAGCATCACCCACTCTCTGTACCACAACCCAGCCTGCTGTCTGTGCATCTGCTTACATCTCTGCCGAAAGGTCTGCCGTGGGGATGACCTTCCCTCTCTGCAGGGGTGTCCTCTCCCAGCCCCTCAGGCCCTCTGCATCCTGGTCTCTGTGTCTGTGTCCTTCCTTGTCTAGCAGACTCTGAGCCCCAGGAGGGCAGGGACCCAAGGTCCTGGCTCTGACCACAATGGACACTTGATGTTGCTTGATTCTGAATTGAGAACCCAAGATTTTAGAGTCGTGATGGACCTTTGAGGCATTTAGCTAAGACCCCTTGGTTTTACAGAAGATGCATTTGAGACTCACTGAGGGAAAAGGCAAAACCACTGCATGAGTTGGGAAAGAGGAGGGCCAGAACCCGAGTCACAGGGCGGATCTTGATGCTTCTCTGTACCTGGGAGATCGTCTTGTCTGGGAGTGCTTAAGCTGGGGTCTCCTTAGGGGTCTGTAGGTGGATTTCAGGGGGTCAGTGAACCTGGATGGGGGGGGGAATGACATCTTTATTTCAATCAGTTTTCTTTGCAATCCTCTATATTTTATTTTATGTAAATGTGTACACAATTCTGAGATAGGATCTCTGAGCTTAACCAGACTGCCAGAGGGACCCAGGACACATCAGAGGTGAAGAAACTCCAATGTAGGCCAACCCACTAATTTTATGGATGAGGAAACTGAGGCCCAAAGAGGTAAGTGACCTACTCAAGGTCACTCAGCTAATATGTGGCCAAGCTGGGACTTGAACTTGGCTCCCCAGAGCATTCTGCTGCCTTCACGCTCTCAGTCTCCTAATTCTACTCTACAGACCTGACCTTTGAGGTCTGAGAATTGGGCAGTGTCTGTGGCATGACCAACTTGACCAGTCCCCCCAATTCAAGGGTGGCATGTCCCCCAGCTTCCCCCAGTCAGGGGGCTGCTCTGTGGTCATCTCCACCACCAGGGCACCAAGCAAGCCCAGCGCCTTTAGGGGGTGCTGGTGGCCAGCAGTCGGGGCTGCTGCCTGGCTCTCTTCCTGCTGCTCCTGGGCTGGGCTTTGGACTGGCCAGATGGAGAGAGAGGAATGCTCCAGGGAACCTGGGGGAGGAGGAGGCCTGCCTGGAGGGAGGCAAGGAGGGGCCGGAGACACAGGGGCAGGACCATAGCAGCACAGGCGGCTTTGACTTTGTCTCTGGGGCCCCCCCTCCCCCTGCCTCAGTGCCCTCCTCTGTCACTTTGCATTAGTCAACAAGCCTTGGATCAGCTACTGTCCAAGGTCACAGGGAGGAAAGCTTTGTGAGGCCACAGGCTTTGTTCCTTGTTGTTGTTGCTATTAGCAGACTTGGCTTTTTTCCCCTTGGGCCTGGGATTTCAGTGATTTGGACAGTTCTTGATGGGGAAGCTGCCTCTCTCCATGCAGGTCAGCACTGGCTTCTCCGCCCATAGTCCTAGAGAACTGTCAAAGACTCACACAGTCAGATGCGTTCAGGAAGACTTGAACCCAGGCCCACGCTCCTGAGTGGGGCTCATCTTTATATTAATTTGTTTATTTTAGTGTTCAATATTCATTTCCACAAATTGGGAGTTACAGATTTTCTTCCCATCTTTCCCCTCCCCACCCCCAAATAGCGGGCCTACTGAATACCCCTCCCCCAATCTGTTCTCTTATATCCTCCCCCATTCCCCCTCCAACTTTCCAGTAGGGCAATGTCTATACCCCGGTGCCTGTATAGCTTATTTCCCAGTTGCATGTAAAATAATAATAATAATAATAAATTTTTAACATTTGATTTTTAAACTTTGATTTCTAGATTCTTTCCTTTCTTCCCTCGTCACCCACCCCTACTGGGAGGAAAGGTGATTCAATATAAGTTATACATGTTGAACAATTTTTTTAACCGTTGTTTTTTTGTTTGTTTGTTTTGGAGGGGTGAGGGCAGGGCAATTGGAGTTAAGTGACTTGCCCAAGGTCACACAGCTAGTTTTGTGTTAAGTATCTGAGGCTGGACTTGAACTCGGGTCCTCCTGACTCCAGGGCCGGTGCTCTATTCACTGCACCACCTAGCCACCCTAGTGTGGTTCATCTAATCTAACAGAGAGAGCCCTGGCCTGAGATCAGGATACCTGGATGACAGCTCCAGCCCCAGGACTAATCACTGTAAGGTCACCCAGTTTTCCCAATCTGGCAAATGAAGTCGACTAGCTGATCTGTAAGGCTCCTTCCAGCTCTGATATCCCCTGTTCTCAGGCCCCTCCCAGCCCTGACACTCCCTGTTCTAAGGCCCCTCCCAGCTCTGACACTCCCTGTTCTAAGGCCCCCTCCCAGCTCTGACATCCCTTGTTTTAAGGCCTCTCCTAGCTTGAACATTCTACAATTCTACTATTCATATTTTCTCATGGATAAACAAGGCCCTCTGGCCCACCTTTCCCTGGACCCTGGGATCATTCAACACTCCCTCCCCAGGGACCAAAACTTTCCTACTCTGGGACCAGTCCCTGGAGGGTCCTGCTCCCTGCTGGGTGACAGAGACATAATCTGTGCAGTAGACAGAAGGTAGAGTGTGAAGCCTTGGTCCCAGGGCTGCCTCTCTGTATGCCCTTGGGCAGCTAACTCCCTTGCCTGTCCCCCTAACAATTTTTGTGGAAAGTGCATAGGATTAAGTCAGGATCTGGGTTCAAATCCACGGGCTGGACGACTTGGTGAAGTATCTCTCCCTCTCTGGGCCAGTTTCCTCCTTTAGAAAAGGAGAGGGTTGATCTGAATTTCTGAAGTCTCTTCCAGCTCTAAAGCTAGGAAAGGCTTATCTATGAAGTCAGGTTCTCAGGGTGAACAAGTGGCCCCTTCAGGCAATGACAGCTGGCCGGAAACACCAAGCTACAGGGCAGGCTGGGACACTGGCAGCGATGGCCTGAGGCTGGTGGTAAGGCAGCGGTGAATCCCAGGTGTTTCATGGGCTCCCCACCCCTGACCCACCAAAGGCCTCACCTCCCCATCCCTTTGGATGGGACTGCAGGAGGGGACCAAGCTCTGGACAGTGCCCTGGGAATTCTGGGCCATGTGGGATGCGAAGGCTCTCAGAGGCCATCCTCTAACCCAAAGCTGAGCAAGAAGCCCCTTCTCTGAACACCTCCCACAAAGGCTGAGCCCAGCACCCACAGCACTGTAAGCTTTATACAAGTATTGCTGCTGTCATTGCTGTCTCCTGCTTGAACACTCCTAGTGACGGGGAACTCACTACATTTGGAGTGGGCTGACTACAGCCAGAAGCAGCCCTCATTTCCACTAGTCCTTTACCCAGCCAACATTTCTCTCTCTTTCCAGCCCCCACCCATTGTTCCCAGCTCTGCCTTCTGGGCAGAACAAATCTAATCCCTTCTTTGCATGACAGCTCTTCAAATACCTGGAGACAGCACCCAGTCTCCCCTCAGTCTTCTTCTAAGGCAACACATACCCAGCTCGTTCAGGCACTCCTCATATGGTGTGAAGGAAGGCCCTTTACCACCCCCGGTTCCCTTCCTTGGCCAATCTCCAGTGTTGGAACATTTCCTAAAGTGCCGTGCCTAGAAGTGAGGCTAATGCTTCAGCTCAGGCCTGGTCAGGGCAGAGGAGGGGGAAGGGGCTGCCCTCTGCCCCCCCCCCCCCGTCTGGGCACCACACCCCTTTGGGGCAGGCCGAGGGCAGGAGGGATTTTGGGATGCCCTGTCACATTGCTGACTCATACGGGGCTTGTAGAATGACCCGACCTTTCAGGCTCAGCCGCACCCTGCTTCCAGCTGCTCTGAGCATGGGACTGACTGGCTCGGGGGACTAGAGTGGGGGATCTGGGCAAAAGGAGGTCGGAAAGAACTCATCACCCAGCGTGGGCACTGGGGCTCTTGGCCATATCAACGACAGCCCTTTTCCTGGCCTGAGCAGCTGGGCCTGTGTCTGCTCTGTACAAGGGCCCTCTGTCCTGGGCACACAAAAGAAAGCCTTCAGTGGAAAGGGCAGGCATAGAGGTGGGGACCCCTGCAAGGCAAGAGGAAATGTGGGCACATTAGCCCCAGGCCTGGCCAGTGGCTTCGGAAATAATCACACCCCCAGACTGAGCCCAGGGCAGAGGATAGGACAGCCATGTCTCTCACTGCCCTAGTTCTCCCTCTGTATCCCCATCCCCCATCTGCCAAAGGCATTTCTGAGCTGAACCTTGGGCTGGATGCCATCATCTGCCCTTCAGCTGTCCTCACCATATCACCACTGGCATCAATCTCATCACCCTCAACTTCACTGTTCTATAACCATCCCAATTGTCAACATCACCATAGTTACCAGCATCACCATGGTTACCAACATCGCCATGGTTGCCAACATCTCCATGGTTACCAGCATCGCCATGGTTACCAGCATCGCCATGGTTACCGACATCACCAAGGTTATCAACATCACCATGTTTACCAACGTCTCCATGGTTACCAACATCTCCATGGTTACCGACATCGTCAAGGTTACCAACATCACCATGGTTACCGACATCACCAAGATTATCGACATCACCATGGTTACCAACATTGCCATGGTTGCCAGCATCTCCATGGTTACCAGCATCGCCATGGTTACCGACACCACCAAGGTTATCGACATCACCATGGTTACCAACATCCCCATCAACATCACCTCCATCCTCACTGACATATCACCATCACAGCCATCAACATCGCCATGGTGACCAACATCGCCATGGTTACCAACATCACCATAGTTACCAACAGCACCATCACTACCATCACATCCGTGTCCATGACTATCAACAAGCCCACTGGTACCAACACTGCCACCATCATTGTGGCTTTATCATTTAGGACTGGCATCCCCATTTAGAGTCAATACAACAAATGAAAATCCAGATTTAGACAAAAGTAAAGACCAAGGGACAGGATTTGGGGGCTTTTATCACAGAGTCATCTTAAATTAATGAAAATGTTTCAATTAATCAAATGCCCTGTCCTCCAGCCTCGGGGTCTCTGCTTCCAACCCTCCCAGCAGACACTATGACATTAATCTTTCCAAACACTGCCCAGATCATGGTTCCCCTCCCCCCTTACTGGATTTCTTCTCAGCTCCTCCGCCTTGTATTCACACCCCTTTCTCCCAAATGTCCCCTCCTCCAAGCACCCAGAGAACTCCTCCCCACCCTCTAACTCTCAGTACCTCCAGGTGCTTCTCCTAATGGCACTAACCAGCTTTTCTCTCTGTCCATTTCTAGGAGAAGGTTGCATCATGTAGAACAAGGGACCAGGGTCAGGAAGCTGGGGTCTGACTGACTCCCTTTGTGACCTTGGGCAAGTCACTTGACTTCAGGACATTGTTTTCCTTATGGGGCAGTTAGGTGGCACCTTGGACAGAGCACAGAGCCTGGAGTCAGGGCAACCTGAGTTCAAATTCAGACATGGGCTATATTACCTTGCTCTAGTCACTTCCCCTATGCCTGCCTCAGTTTCCCCATCTATAAAATGGAGATCATAACAGCACCTGCTTCCCAGGGTTGTTATGAGGATTACATGATATAATATTTGTAAAAAGCTCTAAGCACAGTTCCTGGGACATAGGAAGCTCTCTATAATTGTTGGCTATCATTAGTCAGATCAGGAAAATCCCCCTGTGGGTTTGTGTACATAGGTACATACCTATCCTTGGGGACACATGTGTCCCTGCATATTGTGTCTCTTTATACAAATGAATTGCAATGTGTATTCATGTGTGTGCATGTCTGAAGCTCTCATACACATGAACAGAAATGCTCACCTGGGCATGCTGTGTATGCATGTAAATCTCTGTGTATGTGTATAAATATGTGCATATGTGTGACTGCATATTCAAGTGAGTGGTGATCTGCACATGTGTGTGCACGTGTGACCGGACATATGTGTGCATGTGTGATCTGCACACACGTGTGCATGTGTGACTGCAGTACATAAGAGCAGTGATCCGCACATATGTGTGACTGCACATACACGCGAGTGGTGATCTGCACACATGTGTGACTACACATACATGTGAGTGGTGGTCTGCATATATGTGTGTGACTGCACCTACATATGAGTGGTGATCTGCACATATGTGTGCATGTGTGATCTGCACGTGCATGTGCATGTGTCTGTACGCATTTGCTTGTGTGGGCTTCTCCCAGTTGGCATGCACAGGAGTGTGCCAGTACATATCTGTGACTATATGCCTGTGGGTGGATGGCCAAGGCCAGTGTCTAGGTGTTTCTGTGAAAATGACACCAGCCTCTCACTTCCTGACCTACATCCGGGTGGCTGGTCCTTCCCTGCTCATCAGCTAAATATAGTTTGGGTCCAGAAATAGGCTAGAAGCAGTTGGGTCCCTGGGGCAGTTTGTGGCTTCAGACCTTGGTTGGAGGGACCCAGCTGCAGGGGGCTTCCCTGTTCCTTCTTCTATTTCCTTGTCCCCCATTCTTCCTGCCCTGAACCTGGCCTAGTGTACCTCAGAATCAACCAACATGATTGGGGTCCCAGCTCTGCTGTGTGACCTTGGGCAAATGCCTCCCCTCTCTGGGCTTCCTCAGTTTCTCTTTTTAAACAAGGCATCTTACAGACCTCTTCTCCATATTCTAGAAGTCTTGGTCTTGCCTTGAGAAACTCCCTTGAGTGTCCCCTGGTCCCCTTCATTTCCCGGAGCTCAGATTGAGGGGGCAGCAGGACACAGAGGTTTCTCCCACCCCCTTCCCTTGCTTGGCCTGATATCTATGATGTGTCATTCCAGGCCCAGGCTGGGCAGGCCGTGGGTGGAGAGGTCCCAGGCCTCATATGGTCACACTCTGGAGCCCTTGTGAGTCAGCACCCAGGTGGGAGCCAGGCCTGGCCAGGAGGAGGAAGGAAGAGGGGAGCAGTCACCACCTACCACCCCCACTCCTTGAATGGAGAGCTGCCCCCTTCCCTGGGGTACCACCCCCAGGTAGAACATCTCCCATACAAGGGAAATCCCTTCTCTGGCTTCCGGTTTCATTGTCAGTCACCCCCTTCCTGACCCCATGGAATGCCCCTTCTGAATGCCTTGGAACAAGTGACCTCAGCTCTCTAAGGACCCAGTTCCCTAATTTGTAAAATGAGGGTATTTGAACTCAGTAGCTCCTCAGGCTCCTTCCTGAGACTCTGAAAAAGGACTGAATTATTTGATCAACAAGATACAGGGGGATGGGAGTAGAAAGGCCCTGGGTACTCTGTGAGGTGGGAGTAGGGGGCAGGAGCCACAGTGGGAAGAGCTTACAAAAGCACCTACTATGGGGCAGGCATTGGAAATACACAGACTAACGGGAAACAGTCTCTGCCCTCAAGGAGTTTACATTCAAGAGAGACAACATGGAAATAAACGGACATAGATTATGTACTAGAGAGCAGATAAAAATGTGCATTCACCAAGGGGAGTCAGGATTGTGTCATTCTTTGACGTAGTGTCTGCCTTGCATGCAGTAGGCACTCAATAAATGCCTGTTGGCTGAGTGATTGATTAAAGGCACAAGCCTCTGGGATGGGGGCCTGGGAATGCCCCATGGCTCCCTCCCTCCCTCCCATCCCTACCTAGGCAAAGCCCATTTTATCTTCCAAGCTATGTTTCTTCTCCTCAAGGAAGGCTTCCCTCCCTCCCACCCAATCCCCCATCCCCCTCTGAGAGAGCTTCCCTTCTGAGGATAAAGAAGTAAATGAATGAACCTTGAAAAGCCATTTACTCAGCATTTACTATGAGCATACAGTACTATTTAAATTTACTATTTACATGGGAGCCCTGTTGGATTCACACAGGGACAATCACCTGCTGTAAGGCATTATGGAACCTGCCATTCAGAGCTGTTGGAAATGTCAGAGAACTTCTCATTTAGCCCCTTAATTTTGCAGCTGAGGAAACTCAGCCCAGAAAAGAGAAGGGATTCACCTAAGGGTGCTCAAGTAGGAAGGAAATGAGATTCAAACCCAGGTCCTCTGCCTTTGATGCAGAATTGTTTCCACTCCACCACTCCAGACCTCATCACAAAGGGAACATCAGGGTGAGATGGCCTTAGATCCCAGAACGACAGAGATGCACAGGGATGGTGGGTGGGAAGGGCCTTGGGTGCTTGTAAGGGCAGAGGAGACCACAGGTGGATCTCAGGGTGGTCATTTGTCAACTGTGTCACTTTGGGCATGCCTTTTTTAAAACCAATTCTGTGCCTCAGTCTGCCCTGTTGTAAAATGGGAATGATACAGGCATGCCTCATGAGGCTGGCTTGGAGATTCTGCTAAGCAATATACAAATACTAGCTGTGAGTAATTTGGCCCCAGATGTCTGAAGAGTGGAAGGAAGTACCCTCCCCCCTTCCCTTGTATGGACCCTTCACATTTCTCTGGATCCAGATCTGAAGAGAGGAAAGTGGAAGCAGGAGGAGGGCAAAGACAAGCCTCAGGTAGGAAGTGAAGGTTCCGGGAGGAAATGAAGCTCTGCATCTCCCCTCATCCCCTTGGCCCTTGGCCCAGCTGACTAAGGAGCAGGACAGGGGCACCTGGGCCACAGAGAAGTCCCTGAGCTATGGGATGCGGAGCAGGGAGGTCCCAGTTCCCACTCCTTCAGAAGGAGGGGGCTGCCCACAGGCCTGGGGAAGGATGTCCCCAAGGCCACAAGCTGGGCATGGCTGAAGGGAGAAGGAAGCTCCCTGGGCAGGTGTCTCCAAGGTCAAGGCAGCTCTGAGTTTAAGGCTAACCTGGCCAAGACAATAAGCTTTACTGCAGTGTGCCTGGCTCTGTGCAGTGGGGGGAGGAGAAGGATGCAAGAGAATTCTAGCCTTTGGGAGCCAGAAGACACAGGGACCACCTAGTCTGACACAGACACCAAGAGATCCCCCATTATAATCTCCTGGAGAAGCTGTCATCCAGCCCCTGCTCAGAGACCTCCAGGGAGGGGAAGCCAGCACCACTGGTGGCCTCCCACCCCACATGGAGGCTGTTCTCACTGGTGTCAAGCCTTAATTGGCCTCTGGCTACTCCACCAGTGCGTCCTGGCTCTGCCCTCTGGAGCCCATGAGAAGAAGGCAAACCCCTCCTTCACTAGACAGCCCTCATGTCCCCTCCAGTCTTCTCCTCTCCAGGCTAAAGGTTCTCAGGCTCTTCAACTGATTCTCATCTGACATTAGACCAAAGCCTTTGCCCCTCCCTGGGTGCCCACTCTGGACATTGACCAACTTAAACTTTGGTGCCCAGAGCTGACCACGCCCCTCAGGAAAGGACCACCTCCTCCTCATTCCTGGATGCTTTGCAGCCCAAGATTGCATCAGCCTTGTTGGCTAACAACACATGACTGACTGCTTTTGGCCCACTTAGTCCCCTCGCTCTTTTTTCAGCATAACTGCCAACTAACCATGCCATCATGTGAAGTTGGTTTTGTGCCTAAGTTTAAGCTTTCTTTTATCTCGTTAGATTCAGCCCAGCATGCCTGCCTGGCAATATCCACTTGGATCCTAACACCAATGTTTCATCTCTCCCTCCCAGGTTGGAGGCATCTGCAAACATGTCGAGTATGCCAGCTGCAACTTTATCCAAGTCAAGCACAGATCCCTAGGACCCTCTGCTGGAGACCTCCTGCCACATTGGTGTGAGTCCACCCATGCAGCCAGTTCTGAATTCGCATCTAATTATATTGTAGTACATTTCTCCATCTTCTTCACAAGAAAAACATGAAACTCTTTTATCCAATGCTTCACCAAGACCCAGGTAAACTGTCCATAGCATCCCCTCATCCCCAGGGCTAGTAATCCTTTCAACCTCAAAGGAAATGAGATTAGTCTGGCATGACCTGGTCTTGAGGCAGACCAACTGGCTCTTAACCATCACTGCTTCCCTTTCTAGACATTCACCAACCATCCCTTTGATGACCTGTCTTAGAATTTTCTTAGAAATTGAAGCCAAACTCACTGGCCTACAGTCCATAAGCTCCAGTCTTTCTTGAGCACAGGGACAACATGTGCCTTCCTCTGACTTTGTGATTCCTCTCTCACTTTCCAGTATCTTTCCAATATCAATGATAGTGGTTCCATAATCCCATCTCTTTCAGAACCAAGGAGAGAGCTCATCCTGGTTGGGTGACTTGAATTCCTCAAGGGCAGTTTCTCTTACCATCTCCTTACTCCTCTTGGGCATAAACTCCCAATTCATCATTTTTATTCAGTCATCTTCAGGGCAAAGATCATTCTCTTTGGCAGAGAAACATATATGACAAAGATACAAGATGGTGGGAGAAGGCATTAGTACTTGGAAAATCAGGATAGATTTTGTGTACTCAGTGGATGGTTGGGGATGATGGTGGTGATATTCAAGAATAAGAAGCTGGTCCAGACAGTCAGAAGGTCTGATAAGGGAGAGATCCCCGAGGTAGTCAGGGAAGGCTTCCTGGAGGAGATAGGATTAAGTTGGGGCAGATGCCATAGAGAACAATGGAAAAAACACTAAATTTGGCAGCAGAGGAGCTGAGTTTGAATCCTGAATCTGCTGCTTCTGTGTCCTGAAATAATCACCTCCTCTTTACCAGGACCTCAGTTTCTCCATTTGTAAAATGAGACAGTTGGACTGAATGATGTCTTGCTCTGAATCCTCTGCCTTTATGATGTAGAGAGGCTCTTATGAAGGTGGAAGGAAGTCAGATCCTATTAGATTGTAAGTTTCTTGAGGGCAGAGACTGTCTTTTGCCTCTTTGTATCCTGAGTTACTTAGCATAGCACATGAAAACATAATAGATGCTTCACAAATGTTTGATTGATTGATAGATTGATAGGAAGGAGACCAATTTGCCTGGAGTGTAACTGGCATGAAGCAGAGGAATATAAAATGAGAATGAAAAAGTAGGTTGAGGTTTCATTGTGAAGGGAAGAAAAGAAGGAAGAGAAAGGAATGAGGAAGGAAGAGGAGAGAAACAGGAAGAAGATGAAGAGAATAGCTAATATTTAGGTTATAGCTCTGATGTTCGTAAAGTCCTTTACTTTTATTATCTCATTTGATAATAATAATGATAGCTAACATTTTTGCTGTGCTTTCTCTCTTGATCTTCACAAATCCTGAAGGTTAACCCCATTTTACAGCTGAGGAAACTAAAACAGAGAGAGATTAAAGTGACTTGTCCAGGGTCACAAAGCTTGTAAGCGTTTGAGACTAGATTTGAATTTGAGTCTTCCTGGCTCCCAGTCTAGAGCTGTCTATCAGCTACACTGCCCAGTTGTGGTTGGAGAAGAGGAAGAGGAGGAAGTGGTGGTATTTCTACCATGATTTCAGGCTTCCAAGGCATCATTGACCCCACAATCTTCCCTCAAGGCAGGCTATGTGATCACCATGCATTTGGGAGCTAACATGAAAATGAGGTGATTCTGGCACAGGCTGGGCTTGAGAAAGCTGTAATGTTAATGGGTTATAAGATCTTCCTGCCCATTAATAGACCTCAGGTGGAGCCCATTAAGGGAAGTTTGATTAGGGGAGGCTTGTTTTTCAGTAAGGTCCACACCTTTTGTTACTTTGTAATTAAGCAGTGGGTCATGAGGGTTGTGATGCCCTCTGGCTCTAAAAAGGGTATATATACTCTGAGGTTAGTATTTTGTTTTGGGGTTTACTCACTGAAAGAGTGTTCTTGTGATTTAGCCAGATGAGACTCTGGGTAGCTGTTAAGGAGCCCCCCCCCCCCAGCTTTGAAAAACCCAGATGTTGGTTCTTCTTTCTCTGGTAACTATGTATGTATTGCCTTGGTCAGTCAGTTGGATCTGTCTATTGATTTGTGCCAATTTCTCAGACAGTTAGAAGCCCTATCTGTTGGTCTTTATTTCTCTGCTTGTATTTTCTCTGTTTAGATTTTCTCTCAAGTTCAGAGTACTGATTTTTCTCCTGAACTAATGAATGTAATTTTAAAAAGATTGTTGACCCCTTGAACAGCTATCTTTCCAGTGTGGTTGCTGCTAAAGAAGCCCAGCTGCCTCTTTATAAATCATCGTTTCCCTTTCTAAGTATCCATTGAACATCTCTCTTTTTAACCTGTTCTAGAATTTTCCTAGCAATCAAAGTCAAGTTCCCTGGACCTATAGTCTTCAAGTTCTGTTTTCTTCCTTTTTTTTGAAAATTGGCCCAAATATGTGGCATTTGGAGTCAGAAATGCAGAGGGTTCAGGAAGCCGTGTGGTTCAGGGGAAGATGCTAGCAGTTAAAGAGTCAGATTTTGATTCCCATGACCTTAAGCCAGTCACCTAACTACTCTGATTCTTAGACTACTGATGACCCACAAGATTTCTTACAGCTCTAAAGTTATGAACCTCTATTTGATAGATGAGAAAACCTAGTCTCAGAGACAGAAGTGAATTGATGAAGTCATGTGCCAGGGTAGGGAGTTTGGACTTTATCTGGCAGGCAACTGAGAGTCATTGAGGGTTCTTGAGTTCAGGAATGACCCACTGAAAGCTATGTTTTGGGGGAGACAAGATGATATCTCAGCTGCTGAGAACAGGGGAATAGTTCCAAATGAGGATGATAGGATTTGGAGCTGGAAAGAAACCTTTACGAATCCTCTTGACCATCCCCTTCATTTTACAGATGAAGAAATGGAGGCCCCAAGAACTTAAATGCCTTTCCCAAGGTCACCCAGGTAGCATAAAGTAGATGCAGGATTTGAAACCAGGTCTTCTGATTCCATATCCAAGGCTCTTTCTTCTGCCCTGTTGCTGCTGGCTCAGAGTCCAGGATATCTCTGGCCAATCATTCTCTGTGGTTTCTCATTATGTCCCACTCAGGAAGTTTTCACAACAACCTGGGGAAGGGGAGAGTCTTGAGGCTAGGGGCCACTAAGGGGGAAGGCTTGGAGGAGGTTTGGGGCGGTCTTGTTCTGAGATCAAGTAAATGCCAGGAAGCCAGCACCTGGATTTCCCATCTTATTGTAAACCAAAGAGGTTATTTCTGTGTCTGATCTCTCTTCCCTTCTCCTAGTGTTTATAGCCAACAGAGTCATATCCTGCTTATGGGAGAAGATGGAGGAAGGAGAGTGTAGGGGGAGGGGAAGGCATACCAGTCAACAGGGCACCTCCCCCTTCCCCCACTACCCCAACTCAGACATGAATCCAACTCCCCCATCTTTGACAGCTTCTTCTCACTGTCCTTCCCCATCTCCTCTTTTTCCTCCTGCCTCTGTTGGGCCCTTGGCAGTGCCATAGGGAGCCCAAGCAGTGGTCCTTATTCCAATTTGATGCCCATTTTTCTTTCTAGGTGGAGTTTTCATGTGTTCTATTCCCTACCGCCAATCTGTGGGTAGGAAGGAGCTGGGTATTCTCCTTCTTCTCCCTGTAGGGTACCCAAAGCCAGCCTCAAATAGAAGTCAGGACAACTGAGACTCTAGTCCCAGGTAGATTTTCTAGGTGGGGGACCGTGAATAAGTGTTTTATAGTTTTGACATTCTATGTTCTAATGTTCTAACCTTCATATTCCCTGTTCTAAGGCCCCTCACAGCTCTGATATTCTATTTTCTAACATTTTATGTTAGAGCTGGGAGGGGCCTTGGGCACAAAATGTTGGAACACAGAACATCAGAACAACAAAAGACTTACTCTCAGGCACAAGACTGAAGAGATCTGAGCCCTCCTTCCTCTGTTCTTCACATGTCTCCCTCCACCTTCCTTCTCTGTGCCTTCCCACCGGGCTGTCCTCCCTGCCTCAGTCCTGCTCTCCCTCCTTTTCCTTTGAGAATGACTAGAATTGGTCTTCAGACCTCAGCTCATGGGTCACCTCATAGAGGAAGCCTTTCCTGACCCCCATCCCTTCTTAACCAGCTGCCAGTATGCCTCTCCCATTACCTTACATTTATTTTGTGTGGATATATACATATATAATATATGTGTATATATTTGTGTGCATATATGTACATTCATATTATAGATAATACATCTACTATGTGTATACACATGGATATATGTATATGGATATACTCTCTATACTGTATGCATATAACATATGTGGTTATACTGTCTTCCCTCTCTGAAGGAAGGGATTGTTTTGCCTAGCTGGTGTAATGACTGACATGTGGGAGGCAATATATGTTTATTAATTGATTGGCATTCCATGTTCTGGTAGAAACTAGGCATAGATCAACACCTCACACTATACACCAAGTTAAGCTCAAAATGGGTACCTGATTTAGACATAATGGGTGATATTATAAACAAATTAAGGGAACACAGGAAAAATTCCCTGCCAGATCTATGGATAAGGGAAGAGTTCCTGACCAAATAAGAGATAGAGAGGTTCACAGTAGGTAAAATGGATAGTTTTGATTTCAGGAAATTAAAAAGGGTTTACACAGACAAATCCAGTGCAGCCAAAACTAGAAGGAAAGCAGGAAACTAGGGAAAAATCTTTACAATAAATTTCTCCAGTAAAGATCTCATTTCTCAAATATATAGGGCTGAGCCAAATATAGAAGAATAAAAGCCATTCCCTGGTTAATAATTTATCAAAGAACATGAACAAGCAGTTTCAGAAGAAGAAAACAAAACTATCAATAGTTAGGAAAAAATGCTCTAAGTCACTAATAGTTAGAGAAATGCAAATCAAAACAATTCTGAAGTACCTCCTCACATTAATCAAACTTACTAAGATGACAGAAAAGGAAAATGACAAATGCTGGAAGTGATATGGAAAAATAGGGACACTAATGCACTGTTGGTAGACTTGTGAACTGGTCCAACCATTTGGAAAAAAATTTGGACCTGTGTCCAAAGGGCTAAAAATCTGTGCACATCTTTTGATTGGGCAATACCAATCATTACTAAGTCTGCATTCCAATAAGATCAAAGAAAAAGGGAAAGATGCTATTTGTAACAAAAATATTTAGAGCAATTGTTTTTGTGGTGGCAAGGAATGGAAACTGAGGGAGCGCCTGTTAATTTTTGGAATGGCAGAACAAGATGTGCTAAATGATTGTGACCAAGTACTGATGCACTATAAGAAATGACAAAGGTGGTGGCTTCAGGAAAACCTAGGAAGACTTACATTAACTGATACAAAGTGAAGTGAGCAGATCAGTCTATACAATAACAGCAACATTATGAAGATAATCAATTATAAAAGACTTGGTTACTCTGATCAACATAATGATCTACAACAATTCTAAAGGACTCATGATGAAAAATGCTCTCCCCCTCCAGAGACACAACTGATAGACTCTGAGTACAGGTTGAGACATGACTTTTTTTCTTTTTGTTTTTATTGCTTTGGAGGAGGGGGAGAAACATGACTAATGTGGAAATGTTTTGTTTGGCTTCATATAAGTAATGGGCATCATGTTTCTTCCCTTCTCAATAGGTGTTGAAGGGGTAGAAGGAAGGAGAAAACTTTAGACTAAAAGTCTTTTTTTTTATGAGAGAAAAAAAAGATATTCCGTGTTTTAAGTTCCTTCCCATCTCGGACATTCTCTGTTATAAGCTAGACAACTAGATAGTACAGTGGGGGAGAGAACTGGTCTAGAGTTAGGAAGACTTGAGTTCTAAACCTGCCTCTGGTACTTACTAGCTGTATGACTGTGGGTGAGTCCCTGTCACCCTGTCTGGCTCAGTTTCCGTATCTGTGAAATGGGAATAATAATAATAATAGCATCTGCTTCCCTGGGTCATTAAGATCAAACGAGGTAAAGTGCTCTGCAGACCTTGCAGAGCTGTGTAAATGCCAGACCTTCTTCTCTTCCTCCAGCTTCTCCCCCTTCTTATCACTATCATCATTATCATTACTATTAGTATTGAGCTCCCTCTCAGCTCTGACATTTGAGGACTCCTCAGGGGCTTCGGCTTGGGAGCAGTGGGTGGGAAGGGCTAGCTGTGAGCCCCCAGCTCTTGTGTCAGGGACAGGAACCTGGGGAAAAAGGAAGAAGCAGATGCTGCTGCCTGGGCGGTGGAGGGAATGACATGCTCAAGGCTATGACTCGCTCATCCATTCATTCACCCAAGAAGCACTTACCAAGCCATCGCGGATTCTACCCCCTGTGTGTGTCAGGCTAAGGACTGAGAGTGGGGGGTGAGAAGGGTCTACATTTCCCAGAGCCCGGGTTAAAGGATTCCATCCATCCAAGAGCCTCCCAATTGTCTATTTGTTCTTGGGAATTTCAGGGTGCACTCATCCAGAAAGACCCTGATAATGGACAGAGAGAGGGAGAAAGGGGAGCTTAGAGCATGGAAACTTGGAAGAAGGCAGAACAGAGGTACCCCTTCCCTGTGCTGGAGCCAGAAGCCAATGTTGTCCTAGCTGACAACCAAACTAAGGTGAATGGGTGGTCGCTGGAAGAGAGGAAGAATTCTGCTCGGACACTTTCACAATCAGAGCTGCCCTCAAATGGAGTGGTCGCCCGGTTAGGGAATAAGCTTCCTGTGATTAGAGGTATCCAAGCAAGGGCCTGGATGATCCTGGATGATCTGTGAGGAACAATGTAGAGGAGATACCTGTGTGGAATCTCTCCCTTGCCAATCCTTCCCTGATTGATGATGCTTCACTGATGACAAGGTGATTTTCCTAAAGCATGGGTCTGACCAGGTTACTGTCCTGCTCAGGAGAGGCTTCTGGGAGGAGATGGGGACTTGATCCTGGCCCTGAAGGATAGGAAATCACTTGGGCTAATCGAGCTTTAGAAGTGATCTAGTCTGGGTGAGGAAATTGAAGGGAAATGACCTACCCAATGTCACTCAGATCATAGGTTCCTAGATCCTGAGACAGAAGCAACCTCAAAGGCCATTGAGCACAAAAAAATTCAACTTCAAAGGCCATTGAGTAAAAAAAAGTCATCTGAAAGAGGACGAAAAGGATGCTCAGGTGGACATTTCCCCAAGGCTGCATCGCTAGAATGTTGCAGAGTCAGGATTCGAACCCAGAGGGGTTTTCTCCACTAGACTGTTCTGTCTTCATGAAGCTGGACTATCCTACTACATATAAACTGTCCATGATCTGGGGTGAGGTCTGGGGCCTTCTCTGGGCCTCAGTTTCCTTCTATGTAAAATGAGATTGGACTCAATGAGTTTTAAGGTTGCTTAGTACTAGGGTGAGTTCTGACTCAGGTTGGACTGGCCTGCAGGTCAGATTCTTCCTCTTCCTGAGAACAACCCCCTCCCCATCCCCCAGCCTCCTCTCATGGCCCTCCGTGTTCCCTTATCCATCATCTCCCACCTCTTCCGAGGCTCTTCTCAGGTTACTAGTGCCTGGCAGTTGAGCATGTCCTGATAACCACCAGCCAAGCCCCCCAGAGGGGTGGGGGTGGAGCACCTGGGGGTTCACCTGCTCAGAGAGTTGGGGGTGTTCCGGGAGCCTGAGCCAGCGAGGAGCAGACAGCCTCCTTCCGGAAAAAAGTATGCCCACCACCAGCCCGTGGGCTGGGGGCGATGGGGTTATCTCTGACTTGGAGGCAGAAAATGAGAAGGGAACCTTATCTTCCTTCCGCTTCCCCCTCCCCTGTCTTGCCCAGAGATAGGGGCTGCCTCAAAGCCCTCTTGTTCCCAGCCCTTCCTAACACTCTCTTCTCCCCCTGTACCTGCTGCCTCCCCAGGAAGGGGGGGGGGGAGTGTCCTCACCTACACCCACAGCTCCTCCTCCTGACCTTAGAGTTCTAGAATTCAGAGCTGCAAAGAACCTCGGAGATCAACCAGCCTAACCTTGCTTTTCACAGGAAGAAACCGAGGCAAAACATAGTCAAAGAACAGAGCTCTGGGTTTGGAGTCAGAAGAGCTGAGGACAAACCTTTGCTCTGACACTAATATGTGTGATTTTGGGCAGGGGACTTAATTCCTCTGAGCCTCAGTTTCTCCATCTGTAAAACAGGGGTGGTAATGCTTTCATGGCCTACTGTGACAGCTTTAAGGGCCATAGAATTTCAAGCTACTGTAAAGTGATTTTGCTCAAAGTCACACAGGAATTAAGTGGCCAAAGTCAGGATTAAGTCTGACATGTTAAATGCCACATCCAAGCAAGCCTGCCCTTTCCCTGATGGGGCTCCCAGAACCCTGCCCCAACTCCTTGATTTGTCGGTCAGCCTTCCCAAGGCTTTTCCCTGGTTGGCTGGGTAGCTGCTACAAGTTAGGAGGAGGCAGCTTGGTCTTTCTTTGGGGGAAGAAAACAGCAGGGGTTGGGAGGGAGGGAGGGAGAAAAGTCATGGTAGAAGACAGATCCCAGCTGTAAAGCTGAAAGGGACCGCCGAGGTCATATGGTTCAAGCCTCTCATTTTACAGATGGGGAAACTGAGGCCCATGGAAGTGGAAGTGTCTTGCCCAAGGCTGTACACAGAATGTAGAACCAGAGGGACCAGAGACCTCAAAGGTCATCTAATTCAACCCTTTCACTTTACAGATGGAGAAACTGAGGCCCAGAGAGGTAGAAGTCATCTACAGGATTATAGAAACAGACCCGGAATGGTAAAGAAGTAACTTGTCCAAGGTCACAAAGTCATGAACTATTAAAGTCACAATTGGGCGTCCATACACACATACACATACATACATATACACACATATATTTTAACTTACAAACTTGACAGTCATCAACAAGCATGAATATTTTCCTATTCAAAGGATGGAAAAGAGAATTGCACATAAAACTATGACTCAACCACAGATGGCTAATTTTTTTTTGCTTTTTTTTTTGGAGGGCAATTGGGGTTAAGTGACTTGCCCAAGGTCACACGGCTAGTTTTTGTGTTAAATGTCTGAGGCCAGATTTGAACTAAGGTCCTCCTGACTCCAGGGCTAGTACTCACTAGTATTCACTGGGCCACCTAGCCACCCCTTGGATAATTTTTTAAAACATGGCAACATCAACATGGCCCTTCTTATCTGTGCCCTGTCTAAACTCTCTTACGTTCTTTCTTTATTTTTTAAAATAATCATTTCTTTGATGATTTTTCTTTCCATATTTTTCACATCACTATCATCACCATCTCACCCCCCTACTCTCCCTTTCTCCAAATAAAAACCTTTTTGTGTGACATATAAGTACAGTCAAGCAAAACATATTTGTGTTTCATTTATTGGTTGTGGCAGAAAATGTAGGCTTTGTTCAGCAAATTGAGTCTATCACTTCTCTGTTGGGAGGTTGGTGAGGCCTTCATCTTTGGTTCTCTAGAATCAGCACATTGACTGTGTTCTAAAGGCTTTCTAATGCTAATGACTTTCAGAATTTGTTTTTACAGTGTGGTGGTTTTCGTTGCTGTTCAGTCATTTTCAGTCGTGTCTGACTCTCTGTGACCCCATTTGTGGTTTTCTTGGTAGAGATACTGGAGTGGTTTGCCATTTCCTTCTCCAGCTCATTACAGATGAGGAAACGGAGGCAAACAGGGTGAAGTGACTTGTCCAGGGTCAAATAGTAAGTGTCTGAGGCCAAATTTGAACTCCAGATGAGTTTTTCTGACTCCAGACCTGGCGCTCTATGCACTATGGCGCCATCGAGCTGCCCCAGTATAGTTGTTACCACATACATTATTGTGGTCCTGCTCACTTTCCTTTCCATCAGTTCATACAAGTCTTCTGAAGTTTCTCTGAAACCATCCCCTTCATTATTTCTTATGGTGTGATAAGAAATGTATCATTACACTGACATGCCATAATTTGGTCAGATACTTCCAGGTGTATTGTAAGGCTCAAAAGAGATAATGGGTGTAAAGTATCTTGCAAACTTAAAACACCGTATAAATACCAGTTATTGTGATTATGATTAGACTTCTACTATTACCTGCCTACTAAGCTCAAGCTAGGTTTATAAAACAATATAGATATGAGTTGGAAAATGTTTAACAGCCAGGTTTGGGGAGGAAAATGTATGCATACACTTCTAAGTTTAATACATTATTATTAAATAATAAAAATAATAAAATTAATAATTAATAATAATAATAAACACAGACCTTTAAATTGTATTATTAATACAATATTATTAACACTTTCTTAAGTCTAGACATTTAACAAAACAAATCAAGCACTGATTGATCTCAGTTGCTGATTTCTGAGGTGCAAATGCCCACAATGAAAATTTCACAATCCTCTCTCTGCCAGCGCCAGGTAAACTTGGATATTTCCCAGTTAATAAGCACCCACTTGCTTTACAATTATTTTCTACCTGAAAAAGTTATACTATAAATATTTTTGTATGTGTAGGTCCTTTTCCTCTTTCTTTGATCTCTTGGGGGTATAAGCTTAGTAGTGGTGTCACTGGTAATGCACAGTTTAGTAGCTTTGGGGGCATAGTTCCACATTGCTCTCCAGGCTGAACTAGAACATCCAAAACAGAACACTAATATCCCTGTTTTCCCACAGCCCCTCCAGCATTTGTCATTTTCCTTTTTTGGTTAATTTTGCCAATGGGATAAATGTGAGAACCTCAGATTTTCTTTAATTTGCATTTCTCTAATTTTTAGTGATTTGGATAATTTTTTCTGTTGTCCTTGAGGCTAAAGGTCCCTCATTCAATTCAATTTGATTCCATTGAACAGATAATGATTTTCACTATTTAACAAATTAAGCAACTGCTATGTGCCAGGCACTATGTGATACTGAGGATACAAAGACAAAAATAACCATAGTACCTGCCTTCAAGGAACTTATATTTGACTGGAGGAAGGAGGAAGACAAGATATACACAGAGGAGTTTTTAGTGAAAGAGATGGAAGAATCTATGACACACATATACATATATATACTTATAAACACACATATATATGTATATACACATACATATGTTACATGTGTATGTGTGTGTATATAGATATTGCTATCTACCTCTCATCTCTCTCTCTCTATCTCTCTCTCTCTCTATCTATCTATCTATCTATCTATCTATCTATCTATCTATCTATCT
>NW_027186376.1:212581-246321 GCF_028583685.1 Petaurus breviceps papuanus | reverse complement strand
TCTATCTATCTATCTATCTATCTATCTATCTATCTATCTATCTATCTATCTATCCATCTATTTTTTGTGGTGGAAAAGAATTGGAAGCTAAGGGGTGACCGTGAATTGGGGAATGACTGAATAAATGATGCCTTATGAATGTGATGGACTACCATTGTGTTGTAAGGGATGGTTTCATAGAGACCTAGGTAGACATGGATGAACTGATGCCCAGTGAGTGAGCAGAACCAGGCAAATAATTTATTCAGTAACGACTCAGAAAGGCTTAGAAACTGGTCAGTTCAGTGATGAGCCCAGAGGATGGGAGATGAAGTAGGTTACTCACTTCCTGTCAGAGAAGAGAGAAATTTGAGATTCAGAACAGGGCATTAGTAATGAGCATTTCTTTAGTTCTGTAAGGTTTGAAAAGTACTTTATATAATTTTTTTTCTTAAAATAACCTTGTGAAGTAGGTTCTGTCATTATCCCCATTTGACAGATAAGGAAACTGAGGCCCAGAGATGTCATGACTTACCCAAGGTCACATAGGAAGTAAGAATCAGGAGAAGGATTGAAACCCCAGTCCTAGCTCTTCAGTGCTCCCCTGGTGTCTACTATGTAACATTGCCCATCCTCATTTGGCCTAGGCTCTCACCATGCTGGTCACCCATGCCTGGACACATTCCACTTTGTCAACATCCTTCTCGAAATTCAGCGCCCAGAACTAAACATAATGGCCCCCTCCTTTCCCAGGAGCCTCTCCATTTCCTCCCCATCCTTCAAGGCCCCATTCTCCCCACCACTTCCATCATGCTTTCCTGATCACACCAGGTCCTTTTAGTACAGACTGCCTGCTATGATCAGTCATCTTTCTTTGCTGTTTTGTTTTCCTAAATTGTCTCTGAGCAACTTGAATGGTGTTTCCTATTCTCCATAGCTGGCTCCTTTGGGTAGATTGTTCGCCCAGGCCTTTAAAAGACTACATGCTGGGGATGGTATAAGAAAGCATTCCTGGTAAGGCTGGACTGCCTGCCTGCTGGGGTCCCTTCTTGTTCCAAGGGTCCTGGCAGCTAGCCTTGGCTCCCTCCCAACCTCTGTCAGGTCTCACTGGATTGAGCCTTCGGGGTCCTGTTTGACATTTGACAATACCAGGCAGGTGGAAACTAGTCCTGTTTGGGAACCACCGCCTTCTCTTTACATCCCCCTCCTCCATCCCCAAATTCCTGGCCCTCCCAGAGTCTGGAATCCCATTTCTTTCAAATGTCCCAACACCCCCACACCACCAGCCGCCAGTGGGACATCCTGGCCTCATTGTTCAAGCCAGGAAGCCAGGCCCAGCCCATGCACAGGGTCCCTGGGGAGAAAGGTTCCTTCTCAAAGCACAAGACAAGCCTAAAACCTGCTCCCTGACTCAGTCTGAATGGACTGAAGGACTGAGGGCAAAGTGCTGGCTCTTTAAGATGCAGCAGGGATGCAGTTGCAAAGGATTGTTACTGTTGTGTGTGCAAGGGGGGGGAGGTGGTGTGTGACAGACAAGGACAGCAATAAGGACTGATGGGGCTGGGGTCCTGGAGATTGCTTAGTTTGACACATCTCCCTACAAGGAAGCCTTTCTAGATCAAGAGGGTACCACGGAATGTCAGAGCTTATTAGAAAGAATTTCAGATGCCATCTCCCATCTCCATACCTTTGCACAGGCTGCCCCTGATGCTTGGATTGCCCTTTCTCTTTAAACTCACCTCTTAGAATCCCTGGTGTCCTAATTTCAGGTCAAACAGCACCCCTGCCAGGATGCTTTTCCTGATCTTCCCAGCTACCAGCATCTCCCTTCCTCTGTCCCTCCCTCCAATTACTTTATACTTACTATACCTATAATCTATATTTAAGTACTTATCAGCCTACATGATGTTCCCCTTAATAAGATTCAAGAGCATGGGGTGTTTAATTTTTGCCTAGGACAATGTCTGGCATGCAGCAGGCACTTAATAAATGTTTAATTAATTAGTCAGTAACTAATAAATATTGATTCATTAATTCCTCACCACTCTTGTGGACTATTTCTGTCGATTTCCAATGGGTTTCCCTGCCTCAAGTGTCTCTCTTCCAATCTGTCCTCCAAATAGACACCTAAGCAATCTTCCTGAGACCCCGCTCTGATCACACCCCTCCCCCTGCTTTGCCTTCAAACCTCCCCATTGCCTGCTGACTAAAGTAAAAATTCCCAATCCTGGTATTCAGAGACCTCTGTAATCAGACTGAATAGATGACAGCAGACAGAGATGGGGTGGGGGCAGAATCCACTCCAAGTGTGAAAGTCCGGAAGCAGTCAAGACCAGATTGTCATGACATACAATTGTGATGGAATAGTATATATACTATAAGACAAGATGATCAGGATAGTTTCAAAAACGTAGGAAGATTTACATGAACTGATGCAAAGCTAAGTGAGCAGAACCAAGAGAACATTGTACACAGTAAAGGCAACATTGTAACAATGATCAGCTGCAAAGGATTTAGCTACTCTGATCAAGACTGTGACCCAAGATAATTCCAAAGGATCCACAATTAAAAATGCTATCCATCTCCAAACAGAGAACTGATGAACTCTAAGTGAAAATTGAAGTCTACCATTTTTACTCTCTTTATTTTTATTGTTTTATTCTGTTTATGTTTTCTTTTGCAACATAGTTAATATGGAAATGTGCTTTATATGACTTCACATGTATAATCTGATATCAAATTGCTTGCCTTCTCAAGTAGGGAATTGGAAAGAAAGGGAGAGAATTTGAAAAATCAACATTTTAAAAACGGATAAAAAAATTTACATGTAATTGGGAAATATTTAGCAAAATAAAAATAAATTTTTAAAAAGTGAGATAGTCATTTGCTTGGAATGCAAAATTGCATGATATGAAATACATGATGTCTTGGATAAGGCTGTGAAGGCAAATTAGAGTCTGATTATAGAGGGGGAGAATCCCCATTGTTCCTCCCTCCTTTCGACTTTGCTCTTTCCCTGTGATTATTGGGTGGTTTTTGGTGAGTTTTTGTTTTTGCATCAGAATTTTTGAATCATTCTTTGTCATTCTTCTTCTGGTATATCTGAAATTCATAATGAAAGAAGAACAAGGCAGACATCTGGAGAAGCCACAAATGGCTAGAGTTGAGAGGCAAGCTCTTGTATTCTGTTGAATCATGATCAAGCCTAGTACCTCCTGAATTCTGTTGCAAAGAGATGAGTTTGACTTGTTCCCAGTCTCCTAGGGAAAGCAGGGCATCACCCCTGCTCCCAGCGCTCCCTTGAAAGGCTGGTGCTGTGTCCCACCTGGCTCACAGACCTCCCTGTTGAACAAATAGCTTAGGGATCATAGCCAGAGACCTCAGGGGGCCTCTGGCCCTTGAACTGGAATCAATCGCCTCTACAAAATTCCCTACAAGTAGTCTTCCAAACTTTGCCCAAAGACCTCCAGAGAGGTTATTCCACCTCTGGACAGCTCCTATTGTTAGAAAGCTTTTCATAGACATTAGATTATAGCTCTAAAGCTGGAAGAGTCCTTAGAAGACCTCAAGTCCAACCCTTTCATTTTACAGATGGGGAAACTAAGGCTCAGAGATGAAATGACTTGCCTCCCATGGGTAGCAGTTCCAAGAAGTAGAATGGAAATTTGAACTCATTTACAACACACTGCCTCAATCATACCAACCCCCAACTGGCTTCTCTAGTGCTATCTTTCTACCCCATGCCCTCTCATCATTCCTAATATTGATCCCTGGGACCAAGCAAAGCAAGTCATATCTCTTTTCTAACTTCTGTTTGCCTCAGTTTCTTCAACTGTAAAATGGGGGTAACAATAGCACTTACCTGCAAAGAGGATCAAATGAGTGTTTAGCGCAGTGCCTGGCACATAGAACACACTTAAAAGCTTGTTTCTGTTCTTGCTTCTTTGATGCTTAAATAGCTAAAGAATGGGAGGAGGAGGGGAGAGATTGTCTTCCCCTCCCCCTGCCTCTGTTCTCTGCTTCTGGTCTACTTGAGTGACCTTATGGGCCAGGGTGGAGTGAGGCCAGTGGCTTTCCATGGCTGGTGACCTTTCCTGGGCACAATGGCTGCTATTGAAGGCTTCCTCCACAGCCGACATGGGCAGCTGGCCGATGGTGGCGGCAGAAGGGAAGGGGGGGTGGTCTTGCTGCTGGCACCAAAAGGTCTCTCCTCTCAGGCATCCTGGATGCCTGGGCAATACACACTGACCCACTTTCCTCCCTCTATAGGTCTACCAATGGCCATGAGCTTAAAGATGCTCTGAATGAATAGGAGATACTATGTCAACCCTACCTAACCAGCTGGTGTCAAGGTGGGTGGGAGCCTGCCTGCCCGACACCTGCTCCTCCTATCACCATTACTGGATCTGGGACAGTGGGGCTCCACCCAGGGGCCCTCTCAGAATTCAGTCTCTTTGATTTCTGCTGTCCACTGAACACTGCAAGCTAGAAGGATGTGCCCTAGACATCTCACGTCCAAGTAGGACAAAGGGATGAAATCAAAAGAACACAGGCTCGTGGTTGGTTGACATGATGTCAAAGCTTGCCTCTGACATTTGTGTCCCATAGCAACATCACTTCCCCTCTCTGGCCTCAGTTTCCTCCTTCCTAAAATGGGAACAATACCCACACTAATTCTCAATTGATCATCAGGCTGTTGTTGTAACCCAGAACACATTAAATAAATGCTGACTGAGTCAATCAGTGTTTGCTGAGCATCTATGATGTTCTGAACCCTGGCCTTGGTACTAGAGGAGAAGGATCTCCAGCTGGGCAGAAGGACCTGAAGAAAGGAAACACTGGACCACGTAGAATACGGCCAAGTGCCGTATCTGGGGAGCAAGCCCCTCTACTAGATTGTCTACTTCTGGAGAGAAGGGGCTTTGTTCATTCCACAGTCTTCCCTCTGGCAACTGGAGAGACCTGAAAAAATGTTTGTTGATCTGGCTTAGGGACTGAGAAGTGAGATGTGTGGATGGGGGTGAAGGACAAGCAGAGAGAACAAGTTGTGAGGGAGGGCATGCAACTATAATGATCCCATTTTCTGGATGAGGAAATTGAGACCCAAAGAAAAGAGGGTCACACAGTTAGGTAAAAGTGGGTGTGGAGGGTTTCTTGGAGAGCACTTGAGATGGATTTTGGAAGAGAAGGATTTATGTGTGTGTATGTGTGAGTGTGTGAGTGTGTGGGTGTGGGTGTTGGAAAAGAACAAGGAGGCTTAGGCACACCTAAAAGTAAAAAAAAAAATTATTGCTATTTTTGGTTTCCCAATAAAGTCTTTCCCTTACCCAAGTAGCCATCCCTCATAAGACTCATCCCATTACTAGAGTCTAGATGGCTTCTTTGCATCCACGGTCTCCTCTGATTGGTGCGTTCCTCCCTGGAACTTCCACTGAAGAAAGTACCCACTCCTACCATGGCCCCTGTACAGCCCACAACTCCATGCACTACTTCTCCCCCTTGCTCCTCCCTCCTCCTATCCCTCCTCCCCCATCTTGTATGGTCTGGCTTCCCCTATTAGAATGGAAAATTCTTGAGGGCAAGGACAATTTTTTCGCTTGTATTTGGATTCTCAGCACTTAGCACAGTGCTCGGGATGTAGTAAGTGCTTAATAAAGGCTTTCATTATCTGTCTATCCACTTATGTATCTATTTATCTATCATCTATTTATCTGCTGTCTGTCATCCAACTGCCTAGCTATCTTCTACCCATCCATCCATCCATCCATCCATCCATCTATCTATCTATCTATCTATCTATCTATCTATCTATCTATCTATCTATCTAATCGATCTAATCGATCGATCTATCGGTCTAATCTATCTTATCTGTCTGTCTGTCCGCCCATCCGTCCGTCTGTCTGTCCATCTGTCTGTTTATCCATCTATCACTTACCTCTTATCCAACTACACATCCATCTCCTTATCTATCTGCCATCTATCTTCAGCTATCTGTCAGCCAACTGCCCATCATCTCTTTATGGATCTACCTACCTACCAATCTATGTACTGATCAATATATAACAAGGAAGAAAAATCAGTTCATAAAATGTAAACATGTCAGACAGACATGATATGCAGTACTCCACACCCATAGCTCCCTACCTCTTCTACCTCACCTTTTAAGCTTCCCTATCCAGCTGTATTTCCCTGGGGCTAGCTGGGCACTGATATCCTCTCTAGGCCTGGAGCCCAGGTCATGATTTCTGACTCCTTCCTGGACACAAAGGACAGGCTGAGTGTTCTATACTGTGGCGCCTACCCAATTCTTCTGTAACCAATTGTTACCCCAATTTCTCTCCTCCCTCAACCCCAAGTGGGAAATGTATAAAAAAGAATATCGTTGGCACTAGACTAGCAGAGAGAACACCACACAAGGCTGGGTTTGAAAGCTATCAAGTCACTTGTTTGCCTCAGTTTCCTCATCTGTAAAATGAACTGGAGAAAGAAATGGTCAACCACTCCATTATCTCTGCCAAAAAGACCCCAAATGGGGTCACAGCAAGCCAGGCACACTGAACAACAACTCAGAGGTTGTTGAGAAGACAAAAGGAGATGGTGCTTGTGAAGCGCTGGCCGTGGTCACAGGCACTTTTCTCCCTGGATGACCTTGTGGCCTTGAGCAGATAGATGCCCTTCTCTCTCGGGCCTGAGTACCAAATAAAGGGGCTCTAAGTTCCCTGCCAGCTCAGAAGCTACAAGCTGCCCCCAAACAAGGTCCCAGCCCGTGTTCCATCAGGGCTGATTCTGGGACCCCGGTCCCCTAACTCCCTGTCCAAGGAGCTGCCTTGGGCCTCCAGGTGTGTGTCCTGCTTCTATGTACACTCCTCCCCCCCCTTCCCCTGCCCATGCCCTCTGCAGACTCAGTCTGGGGTTGACAGTTGGGGTGAACACAAGCATCCCCCCCAGACTGGAGCAGGTGAGCACAGCCAGAGAGGAATTTCCCAGAATCCTGGCAGAGCCCTGGGGCAGAAGGAAGCAAGGGCCCAGACCCCCTGGGGAGCATGGGAGGTGGAGCTGCTCACCGGCAGGTGGGCTTGGTGCCCAGCTGGCATAGCTGACATTCCATGCCTCTGACCTGGCAGGGGGCCTTGGGCCAGGCCAGGCCAGGGACGCTTCCGGAAGGGCCAAAACCAGGACCTTGAGCCCGTGGATGGGGAGGGGGGGGGCAGGGCAGGGCACTGAGTGCCAGGTTCCAGTCCTGGGATCAGGAGCAAGGGCTGTTTGAGGGAGATAAGGTGACCTCTTCACCTCCTGGCTCAGTCTGACCTTCTCTCATGACTCACAAACATCAGAGTATACAGACATTGGGCTACGCGAGGGAGGGGAAAGGCAAGGGGGGAAGAAAGATGGAAGGAGCCTCCCCCTCCCCCCATATCCAGATGTGTACACAGAGGAGACGTGCAGATGTTCACTCAAACCCTCCTCAGCTCCAGATGTTTGCACCCTGAAATGCCCCTGCATCAGCTGGTCCAAATCCAGATGCTCAGGCCACCGCCCCATCTCTCCTCCTTCTCCTCAGCCAAACCCTGAACAATCTGCTTCCCACACTGCCTTTCCCTTCTCTCCTCCCCCTCTCTTCCAAGCCCTTGGTAGCCCAGCTTCTGACCTCATTATGCAGCTTACACATCTTGTTCCAAGGTCACCAGTGATCTCTTTTTGGGCTTGTTTGTGTTTTTTCCATTTGAGAGTTCTTAATTAAAAAAAAAAATTTGAGCCAGTGAAATTAATGAAAGCTGGAGCCTATTGAAAAAAAAAACAACAACCCCATAACATATATTAGCATATTTCTAAGGGACATCTATTGAACCCGATGCAGAAGGGGCTGGGTGGGGCAGAGGGGAGCTATTCTCCCCAGTGAGACACAGAGGAGCTCACACTTGGGAAGATGTCCTTGTCACAGAATTGCATTTAACGGACAGGCTTGCAGGAGGGTAACTGAAGGCAATGCCTTCAGTCTAAGCCAACCTTATCTAGGATTGAGTTTGTCAATGGCCTTGCCGTCTACACCACTAAATTCTGCGAGGCAGGGTAGTTCTATGCCCCCATTCAGAAATAGGCACTTTTTTTTTTAGGTCTGCCAGCTTCCTCCCCTCTCAGGTCCCCCTTCATATCTTATATGCACATTTTTATTTACCCACCATCTCTCCCAGCCCGAATGTAGATTCTTGGAGGAAGTTTTTACCTTTTTATGTGTCTCCAGAATCTCTCGAAATGCTTGGTACACAGTAGGTGCTTAATTAATGCTGGTTAACTGATTGTGTCAGACTGCTAACAACAATAATAATCAGTGATCTCTTAATCGATAGATCCTGTTCTCAGTCCTCACTCTCCTTCTCTCTGTTCTGTTTTGCCCACCTTCTCCTCCTGCATGCTCTCTCCCAGTTCACCTTTCACCCATCTGATGGCTCCTGCCTCGTCTCCTTGAATAGAAAAAAATGAATGAAGGAGGTCTGTTAGCCAAGAGGCCGTCCGCTCAGCCCAGTGCCAATGCTGGAGGGTGGGAGGGGGGTAAAGCCAAAGGCAAGACAGTGCCTGCCCTCAAGGAGCTGCCCCTCTAAGGCGGAGGAGACAAGTAGCTAACTGCCCACTCCACATCTACACAGGGGAGAAGGATCAGAGAGAAGGGCTGGGAGTGATAGCTTTGAAAAGCTGCAGTATTGATTCATCATTGTTAATCATAATTAATCATTGTTAACTAAGCCAGAGGGGGAAAGGTGCAAGGGTTAGGGCTCTCTGTGGCGGCAGGACACATACTGGGGGGGGATGGGAATATATATGGGTCCTACTGTGTGCTGGGTGCTGCACTAAGCACTTGACCCCCACAACCATTCTGGGAGGGAGGGGCTATTATTATCCCCAACTTTTTGTCAGTGTTGTTCAGTCCTGTCTGACTATGACCCCTTGGGCTTTTCTTGGCACAAACACTGGAGTGGTTCGGCATTTCCTTCTCCAGCTCATTTTACAGATGGAGCCAAACAGGGTTAAGTGATTTGCTCAGGGTAACGTGGATAGTAAGTGTCCGAGGCCAGATTTAACTTGAGAAGATGAGTCTTTTTGACTTCAGCTCTGGAGCTCCATCCATAGATAGTGTGAAGATGGATGAAGCAGATGTCTGGTTGGGAAGGGAAGAATGATCTGCTTGGTGGGGGGTGTGCCTAGTGCAGGAGGCTAGAGTGGGGGGGAGCTTAGAACAGGGAGGTCAGAGTTGGGAGGACTTTTCCGCCTCTCAGAGGAGGGTTTTCTCACTGTTGCACATTATATCAGGTCTTAGCTATCCAGTCAGTCTGAGGGGGTTAGGCGCAGGCCCATGAGAGGGATTTTCTCTCTCGTTAATAATTCCATGAAAGGACTGGACCCTAGAGAAGGGGTGTACTAGTCGAGCTGACCTCTGGGGCACAATCAGGAGCAAGGAAAAATGGACTTCTGACTCGTTCTCTTTCCCTTGCCTCTCTCTTCCCTGTCATTGACCCTGACTCTGTCCCAGATGATCAGTGACCTAGTTAGTGTTCAGTTCCAGCACCTACTGTGTGCAATCCATCAACGAGCATTTATTAAGCATGTACTAAGAACTGTACTAGGTGCTGGGGATACAAAGTAAAAAAAAAATGTATCAGTCCTGTCTTTAGGGAACTTACAGTCTATTGGAGGAGACTCCAAGTACATAGACAGAGAAAGAAAAGGGGAGAGATAGGTCTAGGTCGGGAGGGGACCTGTGATTTCATTTGGTGGAGGGAACTCCAGGGGAGGAAGGAACTCCAGTGGTTTAGGACCCTTGGGGGTTCATGACAATGGCCCACAGGGTTCCCCACAAAATGCTTTACTGGTATCTTAAGCAGAACAAAATTGTAAGAATAGCATGTGTGGTATGTTTAATTACGCTGAAGTCTCACAACTTTGGTTTTTTGTTTTGTTTTGTTTTGTTTTTTGTCAAAAGAGGTCCCAGAGGGGGGAAAATATCTATCTATAGATTAAAAAAAAGATCAATATTTACTATATCAGAATTTAAGATCTCTCAGTATTCGATGACCCACTGAAGGGTCTCACGGACCCCCAATGTCCTCAGATCATACTATGAAAACTTCAGGGGGGGCCGCCCCTGGAGTAAGGCAGACTTGAGTTCAAATTCAGCCTCAGACACTTAACACTTACTAGCCATGTGACTTTGGACAAGTCACTTAACCCCAATTGCCCTGCCTTCCCCCCTCCAAAAAAAAAAAAAACAATAAAAAAAAGAAAAGGAAATGAAAGGAAAGAAAACTGCTGGACTTTTGTCCAGTAGAAAGCCCATTGGCCTAGGAATGAAAAGGCCTGAGACCTCAGAGTCACTGAGTTCTTCTGTGACCCTGGGCCAGCCTTAGGTCTCCTTATAAACACTGCCTCCATCCCCCATCACTCTCCCTGAAAGGAGGAGGGGAACAGCTTAGGGAAGGAGAGTGCAGATTTTCAAAACTGGGTGAGTCCCCAAATCCGGAAACCCAAGGGAAAGAGAGAAGGAACAAAGGTTGGTAGGGCCTGGCTGGGGAACCCAAGAAAGAAAAGGGGCCCACCCACACTGGAGAGGGAGAGAAGGGAAAGGTCAGGGGTTATCTTGGCACCTGGCTGAGGGTGATGAATGCCTGGAAGGAAAATCTGGTTCTGAAGTCCACCTCTCTGTGCACCCCAGGAGAGAATGAGCTGTGACTGGGGCATTGTTTATGGGTTTAAAAATAAAGGCTTCTTGGCATGGGCCCTGGCCAATGGGTGGGGGGAGACCAAAGGGGAGAAGGCTCCTCTCCCTTCCCAGGCCCTAAAAAGGAGAAAGTGCCTAATTAGGATCATGGATCTGAAGCACTGAAGGAATCATAAAGGTCACCTCATCCAACTGCCTCCTTTGTACAGATGAGGAGACTGAGGCCCAGAGAGTGGGACTAACTCACCCAAGGTCACACAAACTAAGGGATAACCCACATTACAGAGTTATTTATTGATCATTTGTTATGCAGGGACATGGATCCAGAAAAGACACTCCTGCCCTCATGGAGGTTATAATCTAATGGAGGGAGACTAGCAAGTGTGTACTGGGGCCAGCTCAAACCAGCTCACCAGAGCCCACAGTGAAGTGTCCAGTGTGAGCACTCACTCACACCCCAAAACTGGGCAGTCTCTACAAAGCGGGGCTGCCTTTTTCATGTTGGTGATTATCTAGACTGAAGACGGTGTTAACTATGCAGATTAGACTGAAAAGTATGTCCTGTGTTCATTTTTTAACCCTGAGGAGATATTTGGGTTTTTAATCATTTACCAGCACACACACACACACACACACACACACACACACACACACACACACACCCCTTCCAAGACAACACATAAAATAGATCGGAAGAGTTGGGGGAAGGTCACAAATGACAGGGCAATCAGGACCAGAGGAGCCTAACATGGGTCTTGGCACATAGTAGGTGCTTACTATACGTTTCTTGATTGATGTCAGAATGGGAGATTCAAAAAAAGGGCAAAAAAAATACCTTCCTCTCAAGAAACTTCCATTTTAGTGGGGGAAATGCCATGGAAATATCTGTTTGTCTGTCTGTCTGTCTATCTATCTAACTAACTAACTATCTATCTATCTGTCTGTCTGTCTATCTATCTTTCTGTCTGTGTCTATGTGTGTGTATGTACATATATGTGTATTGTGTATATATTCATATATGTGTGTATAGATACATGTCATCTCAGAGGGAAGGCATTGGAAGTGAGGATGTGAGAAAGGCTTCTTATTAAAGATGGGATTTCAGATGAGTCTTTTTTGGGGGGAGATCGAGGCAATTGGGGTTAAGTGACTCATCCAGGGTCACACAGAAAATGTCAAGTGTCTGAGGTGGAATTTGAATTCAGGTCCTCCTGACTCCAGGGTCAGTGCTCTATCTACTGCACCATCTAGTGGCCCCTCAGATGAGTTTTGAAGGCAGCAGGTGGAGCCTAGAGGCAGAGGTGAGGGGACAGGGCTGTCCATTCATGGGGGACAGCTAGCAAAAAGGGCTCAGGCAGGAAACAGAGCTTCCTAGATGGAAGGAATGGCAAACATGCTGGTCTATAGAGTAAAGGGAATGAGGCAGAAGAAGATTAAAAAGGTAGGAGGGGGTAAGGTTGACAAGGTTTTGAACCCCAGACATTTGATCTGGACAATAGGGAGCCATTGGAGTTTCCTGAGCAGGGGAGCGATGTGGGCAGTTATACCTGTCCACCTGGGATAGCAATGTGGCAGCTGAACGGAAGATGGGGTCCAGAGGAGGGAGACTCGAGGCTCTGCAAGCAACAAGGTCATTACAGTAGTCCAGGTGGGAGGTAGCTGTGTGCATAGAGAGAAGGGGACACAGGGGGAGGGTGTGACGATTCTGAGGATGAGCTTGGGCTTTAGAAAGGAGCTGACAATGACTCAGGTTGGGAGCCTGGGTGACTGGGAGGAAGATGGCGCCTTCAGTAGTAACAGAAGAGAGGAGGGTTTGGGGACACGACACTGAGCTGTTTGTGACATGCTGAAGTGGAGATGCCCAACAGGCAGTTGGTGACACAGGACTGGAGCTCCAAAGAGAGGTAAGCGCTGGGAATCACCACCATAGAGATGAAGCCAGGGAGCCAACGGGCTCACCAAGTGAAATAGTATAGAAGGAGAGGAGGGTCCAGCATCCTTAGGGGACACCATGATTGGTGGGCACAGCCTGGACGAAGATCCAGGAGAGGAGACTGAGAGTGGATCTGAGAAACAAGAGAGGTAACTCGCGATTCTAAGCAGGGCCCTAGGTATCGGACCAGGTGTGACCTGTGATTTCATGAGTCTAGCCAGTGACCAATCCAGCTCTGAAACCGAGGACCGTGATAATAAATCACGAGGCCACTGAGGGTCCAAGAGATGAGACAGTTTGCCCAGTGTCACCTAACACGCTAAAGCTGAGCTTCCAATCCAGAAGGCTCTAACCCTGACTCTGCAAACTGGGGCAAGTGCCATCACCTCGCTGGGACTCAGTTTCCTTCTCTGTAAAATGAAGGATTGTCCTAGATGAGCTCTAGGCCCTGCCTGCTCCAGTGTGGGGGTCTGACTTCCGCGTGAGCCTTGATACCCGTCAGGTAGAGCCCTTTCTGGCCCATCCAGTGGCTGGGGGTGGCAAGCCCAGAAACCCATTGAAGAATTCTATAGAAAGCCCCAGGGGCCCCTCTCCCTTCCTCCTCACCAAGCAGGGACCCTGCTTCCCGCCCAGCTGTAGCCTTGTCCATGGCACCAAGCCAACTGCCTCCCCCATCCCAGTCAGGGATCCGGTGTTTGCCCCTTAGCCCCCAGGGCCTCTGCTAAAGCTGGCGCACCAGCCCTGGCACAGGAAGATGACATTCCATTGAGAACAACCCCCCAGCACCCACACCTACCCTTGCCAACCCTGGATTCCTGGCAGGGTGGGAGGGGGCACCTCTGCCAGATCCATGGGAGAGGGC
Source organism: Petaurus breviceps papuanus (assembly GCF_028583685.1). Classification (NCBI taxonomy): domain Eukaryota; kingdom Metazoa; phylum Chordata; class Mammalia; order Diprotodontia; family Petauridae; genus Petaurus; species Petaurus breviceps. The sequence goes on along the minus strand of NW_027186376.1, from coordinate 232,836 downwards.
CTCAGCGAGGCTGGGGAAGGGGCCGGCACAGAGCCAGGGCTGGGCTCCACCTGTTCCTGGGATGGAGGAGGAACAAGGCAGAAGGTGGAGACCAAATGAACTGCTCCCTCCCCCCACACATACAAAGAGCTGGATGCTCCCATCAGAGGTAAGGAACGGAGGATGGGAGCCAGGGTCAGGTGGGCGGCTCCTTGTGTGTGGCCCTGGTCTAGAAACCTTAAAAATGCCCACTGGAGTGAACGGAAGCCATGGTAGGTCAAAGGGAGATAACCAACCAGTATGCAGGAGGCCAGCTCCCTAGGGCCATGAGGAATCTTCCTCTGCCTCTTGGAGTGGGGCTCTGGGCAAGTCATCTTCCCCTCAGGGTGACGGTAGTGAATAGGGAAAGGGGCAGAATTCAGGTAAATAAATTCTCTGAAGTAGCTTTTATCTAAGGGCAGCTGATATCTAAAGGCTTTCCCAGCTCTGACTACCCTGTTCTGAGGCCCCTCCCAGCCCTGCCATCCCCTGTTCTAAGATCCCTCCAAGCTCTGACCTTTCTGTTCTAAGGTCCCTCCCCACTCCAACATTGCCTGTTCTAAGACTCTCTCAGCGCTGACATTCCTTGTTCTAAGGGCCCTCCCAGCTCTGATATTCCCTGTTCTAAGATCCCTCCCAATTCTGAGATTGTTCTAAGGTTCTATGACCTTTAGCAGCTTCCCCAGTGTAGGCACACCCTACGACGATGCATGGCTGTAGGGCAGTTTCTAGGGGTTGATGACCTATTTGGAATGGGGCAGGGATTTCCCTGAGGTCAACACCAGATACATACACCTTTCTCCCTCTTACCCACAGTCCTTCAGGGGAGCTGGCTGGAGGAGAGGGAAGAGGAAGACACAGGAAAGAAAGGGAGGAAGCAGGTTCTACCCCAGAGAGGAATGAGGTCGGAGAGAGCTGGTGGGGAGAGAAGGGGAGGAAGGCACCGACCCCTGACTCCATCCCCTCCCCATCTCCATGGAGAACAGGACAGAACAGAACAGGGTGGCCCAGGAGTCTGGAAAGCCCCTCGTCTCCTGGTAGGGGGCGGGTGGTTTCAGGGTGACCTCATCCTACCCGGCTCCGGTAGGGGGGACTGGACAGACAGGAAACCCCAGATACATCAGATGATCTATATTTAGCGTTTTTGATTCAGCTCCGAGACAGACTATATTGCTGACCTCCTCATTGTTTGAGACGGGCCAGGGGCAGGCAAGCCCCTAAAGGGCTGGATCCTGAGAGATGCCACACTGTCTGGGCACACTGGAGGCTGGAGGGAAGAGGGGAGCCTCCCAGCTCAGGCTGAAGCCTGGCTGAGCAATAGGAGTGGTGGAGGGCAGCCGTGGGTGGCCCCCAGCCTCAATTCCACTTCAGAGAAAGGGCTTGGGGCAGAGGTCAGGCTGGCTGAGAGGCCTGGGGCCCCACGGGGAGGGGCCCAAAGCTAGAGGCGCTGATGGAAGGAAGAGGGAAGAACGCTCAGGGAGGGTGGAGAGGAGAGGAGCCAGGATGGACCCCACTGCCAGCCACATGAGGTGACAGTGGGGGAGCCCTTACACAGCTCATGCTCGCCCCCCCTCCACTAGTTGGCTGGAGCGAGCTGTGGGAGAAGGTTAACGATGGTCAGACTCCTTGGAAAAGTGTCATGAAGGCACAGAATCTGTGTCCAAATCTCAGCTCTGCTCCTTTCTGCCTGGGTGGTTTTGGGCCTCAGTTTCCTGCTCTGTAAAATGACTGGAGACTAAAGGACCTGATGCCCTTTCCAGTTCTAAACAGAGGATCCTTCGGGTGACATCCAAGCCCAATCAGCAAGCCTTCCTCAAGCACCTCTTTATGTGCCAGGCACCGGGGCCTCAAAGACAAAAGGCAAGTAGGCCTGCCCTCAGGGAGCTTCTATTCTAACAGCCCCCTGACTTTTGATCATTTCTCTGTGACTCATGGGATCTCAGAGCTGAGAGGGACCTCAGCAGCCATCTTCACCCAGACCACCCCTGATGGGAGGTCACCCAGCTTTCATTTAAAGACCACCAAGGAGGAGGAGGCAGTTAGCTGGTATAGTAGAGTGCCAGGCCTAGAATCAGGCAGACGTATTCAAATCAACGCTCAGATACTTCCTAGCCATGTGACCCTGGGTAAGTCGCTTAACCCTGTTTGCCTCAGTTTCCTTATCTGTCAAATGAGCTAGAAAAAGAAATGGCAAACCACTCCAGTATCCCTGTCCAAACCCCCCCAAGAGTTAAATGGGATCACAAAAAGTCAGACAAGACCAAAAAATGGCCCAACAACAAGACTATTTGCTCTCCGGGGATGCCCCACACAAGCCTTGGGATAAGCAGCTTCTTCACTCCTCAGGCCCCCAGGATCCTCCATTTCCAGGAGGGACCTTGGAATCCAATGAGCCTAATCCCCTCATCTTACAGATGAGTAATGGAGGCCCAGAAAAGGGAAGTGAATTGCTCAGAGAATTCTGGCCTAGATCCTCTAACCTCTAGAAGTAGTCTAGGCCCCCTCAGACCTGCCCCCCCCCATCACCTCTCCCAGGGATCTCCCATACCCTCCAGCCTTTTCTCCTTCTGCAGTGTGGGGGATGGGCTTTCCCAGGCCCCTCGGTAAGGGCTGGGGGAGGATGGCTCCAGGTGTAGAGTGGGGGCAGGGGCATGGGGAAGAGCAGCCTCCAGCCACGGGCAGCTCTGCGCTATTGGAGGCCCTGTCGGGGTCTGCCTGCGCAGGCTCAGCACCTGTCACCATGACAACCTGGGGTCCATCCCAGAGATGCTTCAGATGGACCCGGACTAGTGGCCACTGGGGAGGAGAGAGACACATGCTCCAGGCTGGGGGTCTGAGGCTGTCAAAGGAGCCAAGGTCGGGAAGAGGGAGGGGCAACAGAACCCCACCTATCTGTGGTCTGAGGACCCGAGTTTGATCCCAGTTCCGCACTTGGTAGACATAAGCCTCAGTTTCCCTAATTGTAAAGTGAGGGGGTTGGACTGATAGCCTTTAAGGATTTTCCACTTCTGCCATTGCATCATCTAGCTTTTCTATTTTGGCCCTGAGGCCAGCCCTGAACCATTCCAGGTCCTACCCCTGGAGCCTGAAGGGGTTTTAGAGATCAAAATATTATTTCTGGCTTTCAGTGCCATTTACCTCCTTTTGATCCTCCAACCCCCCCCCCCCATGTAGGCATTGTCCCCATTTTACAGAGGAGGAAACAGAGGCCCAGAGAGGGTCACAGCAATACAATTCAATTCAACAAGCATGTATTAAGCACCTACTATATACTGAACTCAGTGCTTAAGGGAGAAACAGTTGGGATAAATCTTCCCTCCTAGTCAAACGCTCTTTAATCTCCATGAAGATCCCTCATTTTAATTCGAGTCACGCCCAGACACACTGCAGCAGCCCCACCTGCCTATGGATGTCACCCGAAGCCAGGTGGGCGCCCCTCCCTGGCTCGTGGCCCCGCCCCTCCCCCGGTCCCTCTGACTGCCTCCTGGAGCTGACAGACTGAGTTCTCTGGGTCCTGGGGGCTTGCTTTCTTATAATACACACACACACAATACATATGTATATACGTGTACATACACACATACACATGTATGTGTATATATATATGTATATATAACATGCTTATTTAAATTTTTTGAGTTCTGGTGCCCAGCCCTGGCATTTCCCCAGTATGGCCAAAGACTTGGGATGTCAGAGAGGTGCTTCGTAAAAAGAAGAACATTAGAATAATTCACTCTGCGTGCACAACTCTTTGAAGACGAACAAAGCACGGATTCTTACCCCCGTTTCCAGACACGGAGGGGGTTGCAGATAAGGAAGGTTAAGGGACTCGCCCAGGGTCTTTAGGGGCGGCTTCTCCAGAGCCCGCCATCACTCCCGTCCCACCCACTCCTCCTGCCTGGCTTGGGACAGCCTCCCCCCCGGGAGGAGCTCGGGACTGGCTCTCCCGGCTCCTCTCCCTCCCCAGTCACCCAGCCCTGACGGGAGCTGCTCCCGGGTCTGAATCTCTTGATTCTCTGACTGAGTCAGGTTATCATGCTCTCAGCGGCTGAGTAATCACCTGGGTTATTTATACCCCTGGCCCAGCAGGCTTCCTTCCCTCCCTCTTTCCCTCCTCCCAGGGCCAGGCGAAGGAGAGGGGATCTGATGAAGAGGCAGCTGAACCCCCCACTCCCCCTCCCCCACCGCCGAGGAGAGCCTCAAAATAACCCATGAAAAATCCCAAAACAGGATGGGCTGTGATGTATGTCTTCGATATCGAGGTGTCATGACCATTCAGGGGGAATTCCTTTCCTTTCCCGAGCTATTCACCAGTCTGGAAAAATAAAGAAGGAAAAAGCTGACATTTTTTTCCTTCCATCAAAACAGGAAAGAGACCCAAGGGAGGTGGGGGATGGATGGGCGGGTGAGGTGTGTGTGTGTGTGTGTGTGTGTGTGTGTGTGTGTGTGTGTGTGGCGGGGGAATGGAGGCAGCGGACAGCCTGGGTCTGCAGCAGAAGTCTTGGGGATGGGGCTCATGGAGCCCCTCCCTAGGGATTCCCAGGCGCAGCGGTGGGGGGATCCTCTGGCAGTGCCCCTCACACAGGGGAAGGGGCTTCCTCCCTTCTCCCCCAGCTCAAGTCACCTACAGGTGGAAGCTGGGGATAGGGGAGGATGCCCAGACACACGCGTGGGTGGGCTCCCAGGACACAAGAATGTGCATGTGTGCTCCAACATGAAACAGCGTGGTCTGGTGTTTGCTGTTACGCTCAAGAGCTGGGTGACCTTGGGAAGTCACTTCCCTTTGCTGGGACTGGGTTTTCTCTCCTGGAAAATGAGGGGGTTGGACGCCATCATTTCCAAGGTCTCAATCAAACCCACACACCAAGTACACCCAGCTCACAGGCTGAACACACATCCTCCTCCCACATCCCTGCCCACCCTCCCACAAGCCTTTACAAACACCCCCAGCAACACACACACACACACCCCACACCTTTACACACACACAGCTGTGTACACAACATGCACAGCCCTGCACAGATCCACACCCTCTCACACACACAACATGCACACCCTTGCACGCACAGGGGCATATGTAACATCCCTTTACACAACATACTTGCGCCTACATGCACTTATACACACGTACACACACACATCAACATATACTATCTCCCTACATAGCACCCACATTCATGCCCCTCCCCCATATACATACTTACCCACAGACCTACCACTACTTAACAGACACAGGTATATACAACTCATATGCCCCTGCACATACGTGTACACATGTGCACACACACACCACCCTCCTCTGTGCCCTCTAACATACGTCCATCCCCACCCTTGCCCATGGGCAGCTTCAGATCACCCCTGAGATAACCCCCTCTCCTACTCCTGCCAGCTAGGCCCTTCCCTCCATCTCCCCAGCAGGAAACTCGGGTTTTCTCCTCCTCTGGCCTCATTCTCATTCACAAAAGTAGAAAGCCCTGCCCAAGCCCAGCTCCCAGTCCAGTCAGAGGCCTCAGGCCAAATATCCCTCCTCCTGGAATCCAGGAGGAAGGCCAGGGAAGCAGCAGCAGCCCCCTACCCCACCCCCTTCAGCACCTCCCCATGTGCCAAGGCCCGAGTGCCCAGGAACACACATCTTCATGCTCAAAAGTTATCAGGTTGGCACTTAATCACCCCAGTTATTCATTGCCACTGTTCTTTGATCTGGTCTACCATGGTGTTTGTATAGCTGTCTCTGGGCCTTTCTGCCTGGCTACCTGTCTTGGCCAAAGAACCCTTTGAGGGCAAAGTGCCCATGGGAGCTGCCCAGAAGCAGGCTTCTCTGGAGGGCCCAGGGGATGCTAAGCACTGGTCTGAGAGGGGGCAGCAGGCAAGGTAGTCTGGTCTAGCAGGCTGAGAGCTGACGTGACCTTGGACAAGTCCCCCACCCTTCTCTGGACCTCAGTTTTCTATCCTATAAAATGAAGCTCCATAAGGTCTCACTAGAGAGAGGGTGCTAGATTTAGAGTCAGGAGGATCGGGGTAGGAATCTCAGCTCAGCCTCTTGCTAGCTATGTGACTTTGGGCAAGTCCCTTTTCTTCTGGGGTCTCAGTTTCCTCCCCTGTAAAAAGAGGACCTTGGATTACATGGCCTCTGAGGTCCCTTCTGGCTTGGAAGACGAGCTGGGGAGAAAAGACTGCTCTACACTCAGAGTCTCCAAGTGCAGTCTGTATAGGAATATCACCAGGACCATGTCTGGGTTGTGCAGGAGCCTCGAGGGTCCATCACTAAATTTTCAAATATCTGCCAATGGCACTTCTCAAGCTGCCCAATGCTCCAAAGTAGGGTTTGTTGCATCCTTTTGTGGATTGTCTAGATTTAAGAAAGTGATGCAGGTAAAGTTTCTAATGCAGATTAAACTTCTAAGGGTATTGAGTCAGTGGTTAAACATTTCCCACTGTGCTTCTGTATGTGGCAGGGAGCTCACCACCTTCCACTCTGCAGGAAGGTTAGCTAGAGGCCACAGATTCAGAGTCCAAAGCCAGGTGAGTCAGGGGAGTCTGGATGGGTGGAGCTTCTGAAGGCACAGAGAAGAGAGGAAGAAAGGAAAGAGAAAGGCTGGAGCACACAGCTTTAGCAAAGAGAGGAAGGGGAAAATAGCGGCACACTGGATTGGGAGCAAGGAAGAATTCAAGGCAGGTTCCAGTCCTGCCTCTGAGCACCTGAATTTTCCCATCTGTAAAATGGGGGTCATAGATTTAGGGCTGAAAAGAACACCTGGTCAAATTTCTTTAATTTTAATGTATTTTTCAACTCAAAAAAAGAACCAAACAAACCCTACTTTCTCTCTGCCTAATTGATAATACAGAAAAAACAACACTCTTGTTACAAATATGCATAGTCAAACCAAAGAGTTCCCTCTCCTTCTCAGAGGCATGCTGGTAAATGTTTACCATCCAGTTTAGGGGGACAGACTTTTAATCTGTATTATAACATTTTCCCCATCGCTTTCTCCAGTGATAACAATTGACAAAGCCCAGATTGGTAGTGTTTGCCAGTTTCCAAGGAGTGAATGCTCACAGTCAACAGAACATTCACCAATCCAGCTCCAGAACTCCCAGCATTCTGACTCCTTCACCTCTCAGCCAGGAGATGGGGTCATGTTTCATCATCTCTGGAATCCAGGTTGGTCGACTGCTGCATTGATGAGTTTTCAAGACTTCCAAACTTGATTATCTTTACAGTAGTGCTATTCTATAAACTGTCTCTTCAACTCCCGAATTTTACACACCAGCAAACTCAGGTCAAGAAGGGGAAATGACTTGCCCAAGGTAATCCAGCAAGTTGTTGTAAGTCCTGGAGAAGAAGAGAGTGTAAGAAAAAAGAAAGATGGGGATAAGGGATGGGGCTCCTTGCTCTCCCCAGTCACCTGCCCCTGTTCTGCCCACCAATGAATTTGGAGGGAGATTACCTGAGTTGGAATCCTAGATCTGCCCCTTACTATCTATGTGACCTTGGACAAGTCATTCATTTTTTTTGGCTGAGCCTCCCTTCCCTCTGTGAAAAAGGGCGGAAGTGACTAGATTAGAGATACCAGAAGAGACCTTAGAAGCCATTTAGACCAAGGCCTTCAGTTTTTAAAGAATATTTCCCCTCAATTACATGTAAAGACAATTTTCAAATTCTTCTTTTTATATATATAAAATTTGGAGTTCCAAATTTTCCTCCCTCCCTCCTCCCCAAGATGGCAAGCAATCTGATATAGGTTATACATGTGCAATCATGTCAAACATATTTCCACATTAGTCATGTTGTAAAAGAAGAATCAGAACAAAAAAGAATCAGAAAAATGAGAAAGAAAAAATAAAAAAGAATGAAGATAGTATGCTTTGATCTGCATTCAGACTCCATAGTTCTTTCTCTGGATGTGGTTAGCATTTTCCATCAAGTCCTTTGGAATTGTCTTGGATCATTGTATTGCCGAGAAGAGAAAAGTAGCTGTGTACAACATTCTCCTAGTTCTGCTCACTTCATTCAGTACCAGTTCATGTAAGTCCTTCCAAGTTTTTCTGAAATCAGTTCTTATAGAACAATAATATCCCATTATATTCATATAAGACAACATGTTCAGCCATTCCCCAGTTGATGGACATCCCCTCAATTTCCGATTCTTTGCCACCAGGAAAAAAAAATGACTACAAATATTTTTGTATATATAAGTCCTTTCCCTGTTTTAATGATCTTTTTGGGACCCAGATCTAGTAGTGGTATTGCTGGGTCAAAAGCTATGCACAGTTTGATTGCCCTTTGTGAGCATAGTTTCAAATTATTCTCCATAATAATTGGATCAGTTCACAACTCCACCAACAATGCACCAGTGTCCCAGTTTTCACACATCTTCTCCAACATTTATCAGTTTCCTTTTCTGTCATATTAGCCAACCTGATCTGTGTGAGGGGTTGCTTTAATTTGCATTTCTCTAATCAACAGCGATTTACAGTATTCTTTCATATGACTGTAAATAGTTTTGATTTCTGTCTGTTCATATCCTTTGACTATTTATCAATTCAATGCCCTCATTTTACAGCTGAGGAAAATGAGATTTGGAGAAATCCATGATACTTGCCTAAGGCACACAGGTGGATTTGACCCACTATGCTCTGAGTCCAAAGCTAAGCTTTTTTCCAGTATGCCATGCTGATCTCTCAGGTCCCTTCTTGTTTCATATCCCGTGGTCCTATAAACCCTGCTAGAACAGGGCAGTTTTGAAGCTAAGCTAAGAGGGAGCTGCCACCCAACTCCTGCTCAGAAATTCATCATATTTAGAGCTGAGAAGTACTTTAGAAGCCATAGAATCCAAACTCATGTTTTACAGGTGAGGAAACTGAAGCAGACAGATTAAATGACTTGTCTATTGTCACAAAGGTACGCCATGAGAAAGGCAGGACTTTCACCCAGGTTTTCCTGACAGAGAAGATGTCACTCCTACTCTCTTTCAGCCCCTCCTCCCTCCCACCATCACCCCCAAGCACAAAGAATGGAGGTTGGCAATCTTCCTGCTACTCCTGAAAGGACAGGGCAGTTTTGCAGCCTTTCTAAGACATCCACCAAACAGAGCCATTTTGTAACAGGAGGCAGACGAGGAGCCCTATCTAAAACCAGAGGTAGGTCAGAGGACAGAAATCCACAGAACCTTTCTGCCTCCAAGTTCACCAGCCTGACCACTGGCAAAGTGGCAGCAGGGAACCCAGTTCTGACCACCCTGTGATTCTGTCTCTCTCAGGGCCAGATACACTCCCATCCCCCCCTCCAATCCCAGTCCAAACATCCTCTTCCTTGTCTGGAGTGTCCAGTAGCTAAAAATTTCCTCCCAGTCAGTCCCAGTAAAATAAATACTACCACTTCCCCCCAATATCATCTGCCAGAAACCAGACCAAGGTTGCACCCCCTGCCCAAGATCAAATATTGCTGCTCCAGAGTTTTCCTTCCCATGTGGCATCCTCAGAAGAAAAGGATCAGTTTGTCCTTCTCCCTGTTTCCCATAATTGATCCCCTTGCTGGCCTAATTTTGGATTTCTGCTCTGAAGCATCCTCTGCTCTCCCTAGGCCTAGAGGAGAATAGGGTATCTTGGAGCTTCTGTGTTGTGGGTAGAGTGGAGCCATAATAACATCCCAAGGCAGGACTATGGGATGTGGGCATGCCTCCTAAAGTCTGAGTCGTATATGTGACATCAAGGACCCCTTCTCTAGGTTCTTCTGACTTCCCTGGACTTCAGAAGAGCAGGTTGAACCTATAATTCAAGTCAACAAATATTTATGTAGGGCATACTATGGACACACCAAACTCGGTGAGCTCTACCTGGGTGATCTTGGATTTGTAACTCCCCCTTTCAGGTTTTTTTTTTTTGCAATTGGGGTTAAGTGACTTGCACAAGGTCACACAGCTAGTTTTTGTGTTAAGCGTCTGATGTCGGATTTGAACTCAGGTCCTCCTGACTCCAGGGCCAGTGCTCTGTTCACTGAGCCACCTAGTTGCCCCACCCTCTCTGTTTCTTATTTGTAAAGTGGGCATAATGCTTGAATTACTTTCCCCAGTCACCTCCACCCTCCAGAGCCTTGCACCTGCTGTCCACTACCCTGGAATGCTCTCAGTTCTCATTTCCACCTCTTAGAATTCCTAGTTAATCCTTGAAAGCTAAGCTCAAATGCCACTTCCTACAGGAAGTCTTCCCTGCTCCCTCCAATTTCCTTGACAAATTACCATAAGTTTATCTTGTACTTATAGTGGTATACTTGTCTCCTCAGATAGAATCGGGCCACTGTACTCTGTCCTCATGAGACCTAAGCTGAAGTCTTGTGTCAATTCTGGCTCTCCCATTTTAAGGACATTAAAAAGCACCAGAGGGAGAAACCCAGATGGTGAAGGGCCTTGGGTCCACATCACATGAGAACTGGAAGTGGGCATGTTTGGCCTGGAGAGAAAATGAGGGAGGGATGTGCCAGTTGTCTTCAAGTATCAGAAAGAGCACCCTCGTGGAAAAGGGATTAGACTGTTTTTTTCTGGCCCTAGAGTGCTGAACTAAAATGGAGGTGGGGGGAGGAGAGACAGTTGGAAATAAGTCAATTTGGGTTTGTCAGGGAAAGCTTTCTAACCATTTGAGCCGGTCTGCCTCAGGAGGCAAAAGCCAGAGGGCCATTTGTCCTTTTGAGCACAAGGTTGGACTACAGGGATGCTGAGATCTTGTTCATGCCACATTCTATGGTTTCTAGAATGCCCTCAAGGGCAGGGTTTGGTTTAGTCTATGTGGCCTCATTGATGAGCACAATGATGGGTACACAGTAGGTACTTAGTAAATGCTTGCTCAATTCAGAATACAGAGACAAAAACAGACCAGTCCTTGTCTTCAGGGAGATTCCATTCTGCAACATGTTCATAGATAAGGTTAACATTAGGCAGCTTGAAGGGAGTGGGAGAGAATTTTAATAACTAAGAGTATCAGCAAAGGCTTCCTGCGAGAGACGGTGCCTGAGCTGAAGAATCAGCAGAAGGAGCTTGGGAGGCAGGGATCTCAAGGTATAAGGAGCCAGGGACATGATCTGCTTGCCTCATGCCACACATGGCAGAGGAATCAAACCCAGACCGTCCCACCCCTCCATCATGCCTCTGCCTCTAGCCTTCTCCAAGACTGGCACCCTGGAAGGGTTCTGAGTCATGGGCACAGCCACGCCCAGCTAGTCCTGGGCCTCTCCCCCTTGGCACTTAGCTCCCACCTTGGGTCTCAGAGCTTTTGAAAATGTTTTCAGGCTGCACCTAAGTGCCACCCCCATGGGGCCCTTGGAGCTGGCCACAGCCCCGCACTTAGTTTTTGGGGAAGCCATATTTGCCACACCCTGGACAGCTGAGGTGAGGGGCAAGTAGGGAGAGGAGATTGATGGTTTTTGTTTTCTCTAGATAGAGGGTAGCTTCTCTGGTTCAAGAACCCACTTCCCAAGAGAACAACTGTATCACCATCAGCAGAACCACCACCATCATCATCTTCTCCATCATCCAACATCTCAGCAGCAGCAGCAACAACCCCAAATCTAAAGGAAATGCTGTTCCCATTCCTATCTTTGTGATTTGGGAAATGTAAGCATTATTACCCTGTCCCGTTTTATAGGCTCAAAGAAAATCACTGTGTGCCAAAGATGAAAGTAAACCAGGCCCTGCCCTCAAGAAGCTTCCATTCCACCAAGCAGAAACGACATGGACAAAGATAAGTAAATATAAATGATAAACTCAGTCAAATGAGCACTTACTAAGGGCCGAGGACAGGGGCATACAAAGACAAAAGGGCCCTCAGGGAACTGACCTACTGGGGAGAAAGAACCCCACAGACATAAGTCTTATGAGGGAAAGCGCTTCACTGGGATGGGCCAGGAAAGGTTTCTGTTAGGAAGGAGGTGGCAGCTGAGCTGAGGGTGGGACAAAAGTCAGGAATGGGAGAATTGTTCTGGAGGTGGGAGAGCACTCCAGGAGAGTGGCAAAGCTTGGATAAAGACCTAGAGGTTGGACATGAGGTGGTGGATGCCAGGATTCCAACTCGATGGACCCTGAATCCAGAGTTTCCCCCACCCCCTTCTGACTGCATGATGAAGCTGTGACTGTGAATGGGAGAAGATGTTCCGGGTGGATTTGAATCATGGCCCTGCCTCTCACTAACAGTATGACCGAGGGAAAATTCCTTACCCTTTCTGGGCCTCAGTTTCCTCATTTGCCAAATGAGGGGACTGGATCAGATCATTTTTAAGCTTCCAGCTATAAATGTTGAATCCTATGGACTAACCCAAGAGCAGAAAGGGTTCTTGGAAGGGAAGGTGAAAATTGGTGACTAGTTTGGTGATTAAGTCATTAGTATGGAGCCAATCCAGGTTCAATTCATTTAAATTCAGATGCTGATGTCATAATGACAGCAATAAAAATTCTAAGGTCAGAGCTTCAGAGCTGGAAGAAGCCTCAGAGGCCAGGTGGCCAGAGAGCCCTGTATGGTGTAGATGAGGAATCAGACTGGAGAGATTCAGTGACTTTCAGGATCACAGACCTGGAGCCAGCCACAGGCCTCAGAAGGTATCATTTCATCACCGAAGAGTCCAAGGTCTCATAGACAGGGAGCATCGGAGACTGGACTTGAACCCAGGCCATCCGTCTCAAATCATCACCTTTCCTTCTGGCCTCCAGCAGACAACATTCCCCAGGGTTCCCCCAAACTGGAATAGAAATTGTGCTTTGATTCCCCACACCTCCCTAACCCACTTAGGCACTTTCAAAAGGAGAGAGGGCAGATGAGTCAGGGATGAACAGTCAAGGACCAGAACTAGCCAGGCCTGGGCCTGGAGGCTAGCGGGGGCCAGACAGCCATGGGTCTTAGGGAAGCTGGTTAAGCCAAAGTGCATCAAAGCACCAGGCAGCCCAGAAGGGCTGTGGGGTGTGTTGGAAGGGGAGACTTATGGCAATTCACCTGAGTCTGGTGGTGTATGTATGGCAAGAGCCAGTGGCAGGGCATGATGCCCTGGTGTCCTGAGAAGGAACTGACTGGAAACCCTGTGGCTTCAGATGAGATGCAGAGACCACAGGAATGTGGCCTAGGGTCAGGATCATTGTGAGAAGGGTCAATGTGGTGGCTTGGAAGTAGGGGTGGGCATAACTGTGGGAGAGCGGTTAAAGAACCCAAACCATCCCCAAATGGACATAATACAAGATCACTCTGTCTTATACAATTTTCTTTCCTGTTCTGTTTTTCATATTGGAATGTCTGTGTTTGTTAAGTTCATGATACAAAATCAAAGAAAAATGTAAAAGGGAAGCAAGCAGGACATTTGATTGGATGGGCTAGGGAAGAGGGGCAGAGAAGCAAGGCTGGGCCCTTGGGTAAAAGAGAGACATACTTGTGTAACCTACCACGTGGGACAGGGGAGAACACCACAGATGGGGATATTACTGTGCCCAAGAGGAACCTGTGGGTACCCTCCAGTCTAAGGCCTTGCTGACCTAGTGAATGGGTTTTTGCTTGTGGAATGGAGCGTATTGCCCAGCTGTGCATATAATGTCCCACGTGTCTCTGGTTGGTATAAGATGCAAATAGTATGTCATCACCCCCGTTTTATAATGAGAGACTGAGTTCCACAGAAGGAGAAAGTGCCTTATCCAAGGCCACAGCACTGAGACGCTCCCGTTCAGTCTATTTGTGGTTGGAAGAAGCTGGGAGAGGATTGTACCGAGGAAATCCAGCCTGCCTTCTGGGTCCTGGGGTTGAGGAAGAATCAGAGAATCTAGGGACTACATTCTCTGTATCCTACCCCCACTCAGTTTTAGAAGCAGGTGTTGCTGTGAACGCAGACTCTTCTTCAGCTTCTCCCGACCCCCAGACCCCCAGGTTCCTCCTCCTCCTCATGCATGAGGGAACCTGTCCACTCTTCCCTCCCTCCCCCCTTCAAGGCTTTCCTCCCATCCTTTCCTCTTCTGTCCCTCCCATCCTCTCTTCCTCTCTCCTTGCTTTCCATCTTCTTTCCCTCCCTCCCATCCTCCCTCCTTCCCACCCCCTTCCCAGTCCCTGCCTGCCTCCTCCTTGCTTCTCCGTGCTGACTTCGGGCCAGCAGAGGAAGGCTGTCTCCACCCACCTCTTGCACACTCTGCCGTCTCCTTTAAAAGCCGGAGCAGCTGAAAGGGTGGCAACTTCTCCTCCCGCCAGCCTGGGCTCTCGGCCCCGCCAAGCTCCCGGGCCCAGCCCAGCCCAGCTCCGGTCAGCTCGCCTCTCCCGTCTCCCTGTGGGGGGGGTTCCCCTTCACACCCGCAGCCGCGGCCTCCCGAAAAGCTGCAGGACCACGCTGATTTGCCATTCTAAAAGAATTTTTCTTTTCCTCGCCAAATAAAAAACCTCAGGCCGGCTTGCAGGGGCGAAGCGAGCCGGGGGCCGCCGCAGCCCAGCCCAGCGCAGCCCAGCCCCAGCTCGGCTCTTGCTGGAGCCACCCGGACGAGGAGCAGCACGCGGGCACCGAGTTCGCCTGTGCCTGCCCGAGGGGGTGCCCGGAAAGAGGCACAGCGAGGCGCAACCCAGGGCGGCGAGGCCCCCACCCCCCACCCCCCCACCGGGAGAGCGGCTCCTCCAACCCCCCAAGGCTGCAACACGGGCTTTTCTCCCTGGCTCCCAGTGCCGCCCCAGCCCAGCCCGAAGGCGCAGGGGGTGCAAAGGAAGGGAACTGGCCGCTGGGGTACACCCAACTTTGGAAAAGTTTCCGGGGGGGCTCTGGCCCACTGATTTCCCCTTTCTCCAACCACAGGCTCTGTGAGATTTTTTTCAAGTCCCCCCCACCCCAAATACTGCGATTAATCTAAGCCTGGGGGAGAGAGGATTCGCCCTCTCTCGCCTGTCTTGGAGAGTGCCAACAGGCGTGCCCTTTTTTCTGAGGGGTCAGGAGCCCCAGGCCCCGAGGCCTTACCCAGACAGCCCCCTACTCTCTCCCCACCCACACTCCGGGGGACGGTGGATGCGCGCTCCGGCTCGGGATCCGCCCGGGTAGCGCCCCCAGGCCGCCCCGAGCGCCGGCGCCAGCGGCTGCAGGAGAAGGACGCGGCCAGAGCCGCCCCAGGCTCGCCGGGAGCCGGGCGGGGGGCGACGGCGCCCCGGGGGCCATGCGGCTGAGTGGTACAAGGGGCGGCGGTGGCACCAGCGTGAAGAACCCGAGCGCTTGAGCCGGTGGGAACCAAGGCGAGCGGAGCCGAGCGCGCACACCCTGGCCTGGAAGCAGGCACGGAGGCGCCCTCCGCCCCTGTGTCCGGAGCCCCGTGGGGCCGGCGGCGTCGGGATGAATTGCTGGGCGCTGTTCTTGTCTCTCTGCTCCCTGCCTCTGGTCAGCACCGAGGTGAGTGTCAATAACCCCAAAGGGCTTCTTTAAGCTGGCCCCCCATCGCCAGCCCTGTTCCCCTTCGCCTCCTCCTTTCTCTCTTCTGCTGAGGCCAGTGAACTTCCCACCCCAAAGGTGCCCATGCCAAACGGGGCAAGGATTCGGGGTTACGGAGAGGAAACACGCAAGGCGGGGGGGGGATTGGGGAGCAGGTAGGGACGTGCCGGTTTTCGGAGGGTTAATATCAGCACTCAGATCAGAAGTTGGGTCAGACATCTGAGTTGCATCTTGCCTTTCCTCCCTTTCCCGCGGCGCCCCCCCCCCCCAATCCCCAGCAACAACAGGTCAGAAAAAATAAATAAACAAGTCCTTTTCCTAGATGGGGGGAGGGGGATCGAAGGCTCTGTCCTTCCAATACCCCAAACCCTTCCAGCAGACGGGGAGGGGGGAGCATTTTGGCTGCAGCCGTTCTCCGTGCAGGCCCCTACCTGCACCCTTTGGGGGGGGGGGGTCATGTGGTTTGGGAGGGTCACTGTCCAGTTCGGTAAAACTCGGGAACCCAGGCAGAGATGGGCGCCCGCAGAATCGAGGTGTCGCCGGGCTGTGGGCACGGAGTGGGGCGCAGTCCAAGCCCCGCCCCGCTAAGGTAGGTGGAGAGGGGGTGCGGTTCGAGCAGTGTCGCTTGGAGCGGTGGACTCTTCCTCCCGCATGCACTGAGGCATGGCTCCGGGAGGCGGGAGATGGCAAGATCTCGAGGATCTGCCGAGCCCTGGGCAGACCCGGGAGGAGGACAGAGGCGGGGGAGGGGGCCAGCGGCGGGGGAGGGGGTGCGTCTATCCAAAGGCCCCCAGACGTCGCCCCCTCCCCCCGGCGGAGGCGTGAGTGCGTCGCAGGCCCGGCTCGTACCTGCGCCTCGCCCCCGCCAGCCCGCCGGGTCAGGGCCCGGGGTGGGGAGCGCGCGCCGGCTGCTGCCAATGTTTAGCCGCAGGGGAGGCGGGCCGCAGAAACGTCGGCAGGGAAAACAAATCAGGTCGGATCACTTTTTTTTCCGCTTCTCGCAGTAGTGAGCTGGCTGGTCTGTCGGGAATCCAGGTGGGAAAGGGGCGGGGCGGGCGCGAGGAGCAGAGAGGGGAGCGGGAGGACTCCCAGGCTGGCGAGGCGTGCACGCCGGCTCCCGGGCCTCCAGCTCCCGCAGAAGCCCGCGCGGGTGCAGCGCGCTCCTGCGGCACGGAGGAGGGGGCGCGGGCCGCGGGGAAGGGGGCGGGGGCCTAGCCGCGAGGCCCCTCCGCCGGGGGGGCCCGGGCCGCCGCCAGACCACCTCTCCGGACCTCGGAGTAGCCGCCGCCGCCGCCGAGGTCTCCTTTTGTTCTCCCAGTTCCTCCCGGAGCCCCACCCTGGGGCAGCACCAGGGCTGCCGGGGGTGGGGGGCGGGGCGGGAGCAAGAGGTCCCCCTATTCCCCACCCCCACCCCCAGGCCCTGCCCGACCCGACCCGAAGCTAGCGGGCGGAAGAGGCCAGCTGCCGCTGCCGCCGGTGCCAGGGCGGTCCCCAACCCACTCACTCACCCCACGCATGCCAGGAGCGCACGCTCCTGGGCCTGACAACGCGAGCAGATAGGCACGCACGCACGCCGCCGTGCCCCCTAACACCGCACCCCCGCCTCTGCCGTGCGCCCCAGATCCGCGTGGCTCCGCAGCCGGCGTGCGGCCCCACCTCCTCGGGCGGGGGCACTGGCTGCAGTGACCGCGACAGCCTGCGACCCACCAACAGGTGGGTCCCATCCCGGGCCACCTGGCACTGAGGGCACGTGGGCGCGGGCGCCCGCAGCCGTTCGCTTCCAGCTTCTGTATCACCCGATCACTGGTCTCCCTGCTTTCCAGGGAAGGGGAGGGTCCTTTTGCAGCTTCCCTCCATCACCCTCCTCCTCTCCCTCCTCCCTTCCTACTCCGGGCCTTCGGGGCTGTGCCTCGTGAACCTCAGAGCCCTGGCTTTGGCAGTCTGGGGACTCCAGGATTCCCATTCCCAGCTCAATGACCAAGGCAAGGCGCTAACTCTCTCTAAGGCCTCCTCTTCCTCCTTTGGCAAATGGGGATGAAGAGGCATCATGGCAGAGCCCTGCTGGACTCCGAGTCGGGAGAAAGGCTTCATTGATGTTTTCTAACTGTGTATGCCGAACTTATTACTGCAGGCAGGACCCCTCTGACTCAGTTTGGTGATTGGCAGTGTAGGGGCTGGGTCGGTCTGGGAGGCAGCAAGGCTTGGATCCACTTCCCCTCTGTAATGTTAGCTGTGTCACCAGAGGCAAGTCCCCTAACCCCTCTGAGTCTCAGTTTCCTTATCTGCAAAATAAGGGGTTTGGACTAAATTTCCTCCAAAGGCTGACCCAGGTGCTAAAGCTGCTTTTTTTTTTTTTAAATCAATCATCCCTGTCCCATGCTGCCAGTGTGAAAATGGGACTTGAGAAGGGAGGCCAGATCTGCCTCCCCCAAGGCAACCAGCCCTCTAGGAGAGGCCAGGGTGCCGGAAAGAACACTGTCCTGGGTCTGTATCCAGATTCTGCCACTTAAAGTGGTGTGACCTTGGGTAAGTCACTGCCTCCCTGACCTGCCACTTCCCCAAAAGAAGGGGGTGTCCCAGATGATCTCAGAGTGCTGATGATCTGTAATTTGTGTATTTTAGTTTTCTTCCCTAGAAGAAGCATAGGCAGAGATGACCTAGCACTCCCAGGAGCCTGCTGGACTAGCGTGCCTGCCTATGCTCCTGGTTCTGCTTTTTATTTTTAAAATGAGCTCATCTCCAACTGAGTTAGGAAGTCTGAAAGGCAGTTCCATAGTCTGATGGGGCTTTTCTCAGTTTCTGGTACCTTTCTCTTTTGGATCCTGCTTAGGCTCCCCTGCCATACTAGCCCTGGGGCAGGCTTAGACAGTCCCTGCCCATCCCCTTACAGAATGTCCACTTGGGTGGCACTCTAGGGCTTGCTTTACTCATGCCAGAACTATGTCAGCTCTCCAGATGAGGAAACTGAGGCCAGGGTCACACCTCTGCAAGCCAGGGACAAGTCATGGACTTGGGGTTTTTGATTCCTGTCTTTACAGTGCCCCCCTCCCCCATGTGTTATAAAAGGAGGGTCACCTTTCTCTGTAAGATGATTTCAGAGCCATCCTGGGGCCAGTCTGGGAGGAAGCAGGTAGGAGAAATAGAGGGGAAGGAAGCTCTCAGGGAGTGGGGGGGGGCATCAGCTGATACCAGCACTTGGGAGCATGACTACAGCCCTCATGTGACTTGCTGTTAGCACCCTTTTGGGTCACAGAAGCTTAGAACTGGAAAGGACCTCGGGGCCTTCCTGCAACTCAAAAGCAGGCCTTCTGCCACATCCTTCAAGCAAAAGCTTGAGGACCTCCAGGGAGGAGGATGCCCTTAGCTCTGAAGCATCTCCCCAATCTCTCCTGGACCCCTCTGGGCCCAGCAGAACAAAGCTGACCCCTTTTCCACAGGCCAGTTTGTCATATATTTGAAATCCTGTTCCCTCTCCCCACCCCCACCCCCAGTCTTCTCTTATTCAGATAAAATATCCCTAGTTCCTCCAACAGAATCTGATAGGGCACAGTCATCACCACCCCCTGCTTCAGGGTACCCCAGCTTATCTCCAAATTGGGTGCCCAGAACTGACCACAATATTCCAGATACAGCCTGCCCAGGGCCAAGGACTGGGGACTCTGGATGGTATATTTCTCTTCATGAAACCTAAGATTGCACTGATTAGTTTTTTCTTGTCTTTCTTGACTGTCAGGACATGGAGGAGGACCTAGAACGTCCTTGGGGCATCTAGGCCCCAAGTGTTTTGTTGAGTTTTCTTGACTGTGAGATCTGCCCTGAAGTGGGGAGAGGGGAGCATCATCCTATCCCCGGGCATTCGGTACTGGCTAGAATTGGTCCCCCAGCACTTTGGAGAGCAGAGTGGGGACCTGCCGCATGCAGAGAGGGAGGAAAACAGACAGACACTTTTTAAACAGGAGGTGGAAAGAGGAAACAAGTGAAGTTTAAAAGGTCTCTTTGGAAAGAGCTTCCCAGCAGGAAGAGGGCTGTGCTGTGGTTTCGATGGGGAAGGGAGTATCTGGAATATTGAGAAGCTGCCCTGCTCAGAGAATGGAGGCAACCTGGATAAATGATGGTGGTTAGATACAGCCTCTCACCACACTGAAGGAAGAAACATTTGTGTCTTCTTTCTTTTTAAAGGTTTCATTGTAGCTTTTAACAGAAATTACCTCCCAGTGGCTAGTCCCACACCTCCCTTCACCGTAGACCCCTCCCTTGTCCTGGAATGTAAACAAACTGATCCCTCACTTGACAGTGTATACCCTATTCTGCAGCTGTAGGCCACTACCTCCTTCAGCAAAGGGGAGATATGTTTTGCCCTCAATCCTCTCCCTCTCTTCTTTCAGGCAGTACCTGGTAGGGCATGGGAGTGGCCTCCTAAGGTCTGATGGGCAACAGCTGCCCCATCAGGAGATTGGACTATGAGTACCTTGTAAAATCGGGTAGTGGGCACAGTGACCAGATAGGCAGTGGCAGGAGAGGAAGGTTGCAGAAACAGGGAGATGAAAGCTGGGAGCTTTGTGTGTGTGTAGGGGGGACACAGGTTAGGAAGGGATTGCCCAGCCCTACATAGCTTGGGTTGTTGTCCTGGAGATGCCAGAAAATACCAGGATGTTAGAGCTGGCTGTGACCTTGGAAGGTATCTTTGGAAGGTAGGTGAGGAAAAGAAGGCCCAGAGAAGGAAGGTGTTTACGCCGCTCCCCGCCACCCCCCCGCCCCTCACCACCCCCCCCCCCCCACCCCCGCCCCCCCCCCGCCTCCCTCCACGCGTCGCTGGTGCGCC
>NW_027186376.1:184790-212481 GCF_028583685.1 Petaurus breviceps papuanus | reverse complement strand
GCTGGGAAGACTGCCTTTTGGGCAGTGATGCCATTTAACAAGCATTTTTTAAGTGCCTTCTGTGTGTGTGCAAATTTCTTCTTGTCTCTCTCCCTGGGCCTAAAGCAGTCTGGAATACAACAGGTGCCTAATAGATGTTTGCAAGGCCTTGGGCAAAGAGGTAAAGAAGCAAATACAGTCCCTCCCCTCTAGTAACTTACAGCCCAATGGGCATAATGCAATTCCCCATACACATGTACACACACGCGCGTGCGCATACACACACACACACACACACACACACGGGACAGGGAGAGTGTGTTGGGGCAAAGGAACCCCAGGCAAAGTGTCCTTAGTAATTTCTGGAGGGAGATGAGGGATTTCCCCTTTCTTTCCCAGTAGGCGGTGCCCTTGGTGACTTGACATGACAAGCTTGGATGGTGGAGAGCCTCAGAGCACCCCCGCCCAGCTCAGGTGGTGGAGGGGTGGAGATAGAGGCAGCCACAGTGTGTGTGTGGCTTTGGCCCCAGTACCCAGCAGAGCAGGTGGGTGGGGGATCAGGCCTCTTTGATGGGGCGGCTTCCCTTCTGAGGGAGGTAATTAACCTGCTCTGATCCATGTGGCCTCTCTCCTTCACCTTCCAGGGAGGAGAGAGCTGTTTAGTTTGGCCCCAGTGGCTGGCTCAGCCTCAGGTACCTGCCTGTGTACCTGCCTGCCTGCCTGCATGCCGCACCCCTGCCCCTACCCTGGCCACTACCCTAGAGCCAGGTGATAACATCAGGGATTGGCACTCTTTGGCCTCAGCCCCAAGTGACGCCCCTCTCTCTTTCTGGAGAGGGAGGGTTCTCTTCACCCAGCTGTGCTAACAGTGTTAGTCAAACCACCAGCTGCTCTTAGGAAACCTGGGCTCCTGCCATCTTCCCCCTCCCAAGCCAAGCCAAGCAGAGCAGATAGGTCCCTGCTCCCCAAAGCTCTGCCCTGGAGCTTTAGACATCGGGATTCAGTGGAAAGAGGGCAGAATTTGGCATCAGCAGACGTGGGTTCAAATCCCAAGTCTGCCAGTGACAATAGTGACCTTAGGGAAGTCATTCTGTGCCTGAGTTTTCTCATTTGTGAAATGATGTTGGATTAATGGGTGTCTAAGGTCCTCATGTCAGTGATCCAGTACCATCTAGAATTTGAGACTCTAGGGCCTGAGTGGCCCTGGGCAAATCACTTTCCCTTCTCAGTAAACTTTCCTTCCCCAGTAAAATCAGGGGGTTGGGCTAGCTGGCCTCTGCAGGGCCATCCAATCCAAATGTGTGATTGTTCACCTTCCCCACAGCCCAAGAAGGGAGCGGGCAGCCCCCTCCCTTCTGGTGACTGAGTGCTGTCTCCCATTGGAGACTGTCAGCAGCAGGAAGCACTCAGGCGACATCTGGCCCCGGTCCCCAGGTAGGGCAGTGTACCAATAGCTGCTCTCAACAACCTGGTTATCAGCATTCTTGCGTGGCCACTGAATCTCAGAGCTCTGAGGTCCTTGGAGGGCATGTGGTCCAACCAGTGCCTGAACTGGCGGGCCTCTGCGACTTTGTACCTGCTACATGGTTCACTCGAAGGCCTGGAGGGGAAATAGAACCCCCAGTGCCTCTCCCAGCAGCCTTTGTGGCTGTTGGACAGCTTTCAAGGAGCTTGATCCTATTCCTCTGTAATTTCCAACTCTGTTTCTTGCTCCTCACTCTGGGGCCAAGCAGACTTCCACAGGGCAGTCTTTCAAAGTCTTGAAGAAGGCAGCTCTTACATCCTTCCCTTCTTTGGGCTAAAACTTTCCTACTTCCCTCAACTGATCCTTCTATGGTAGGATCATATGACTCTCTTCCTCATCCTGGAGGCCAACGCATCAACATCCTTCCTAAATAGTGGGCTGCAGAACTCAACCCAGCCTTCCCTGTGTGGTTTGGCCTGGGTAGAGACAGCTGGATACTCAGCACCCTTATTTTGGACCCTCCTTCTTCCCCTTATTGGAACCCAAGATCCAGTGGGCTTCTCTGGCTATGATGTCATACTGTTGACCCATTGGCTGTCTCAGGGCCTCCAAATGAAGTCTTCCATCAACCCGTACATATATTGACAAGGTTTCTAATAGGGAGGACTCTGTGAGACCAGCAAGATTGGTATAAAATATGGATGATACAGTTGAGAAGGTCATCTTTTTCTTCCTCCTCCCCCTCTTCTACTTTTTTTTTAAGAGATGGGTCTCCCTATGTTGACCAGGCTCAAAGTACATTGACAACTCACTGACTGGCCCCACTGCTAGTCAGCATGGCAGCTTTGACTTACTTGGTTAGTTTGTGCCTCCTTGCCCAACCCCCGTGGCCCCTTACCTCTACCCAGCCATATTGGTGTCAGTCTTAGAGAGGACTCTTGAGTGGTTTAAACCTGGCTGCAGCTCAGAACTTCTGAGCTCGAGAGATCCCCCAGTAGTGGAGGTCACAGTCGTTGGCCACCACTCCAAGAGGTATTTCAGAGAGAACACAGGATAAAGTCATATACTCCACAGGCTAAATTAAGAGCATAGGTGGTGCACTGACTGGGTGGAGAATGCTGAATTTAGCACCAGAAAGACCTGAATTCAAAAACTGCTTCAGACACTTACTAGCAAGCAGTGTGGACACAGGCTCATTTTCCTCATCTGTAAAATGGGGGGGGGGGTGATAATAGCACTTGCATCAAGGGAGATGGTATTTCATGTATTTCATGTGCTTTTCTGACTTTAAAGTGCTCCAGAGGTGAGAGCTAGAAGGAGTAACAGAGTTTGGAGGTAGGAGTGATTATCCTTGGTGGATTCATGGGGGTCCTCTGGTGGAGAAGGAAACCTATGAGGTCAGAGCTTAGAACATGGAATATCCTTAGAACAGAGAATGGCAGAGCTGGGAGGGACCTTAGAACAAGGAATGGCAGAGCTGGAAAGTAGCTTAGAACAGAGAATGGCTGAGCTGGGAGGGACCCTAGAACAAGGAATGGCAGAGCTGGGAGGGAGCTTAGAACAGGGAATGGCAGGACTGGGAGGGACCTTAGAACAAGGAATGGCAGAGCTGAGAGGGAGCTTAGAACAGAGAATGGCAGAACTGGGAGGGACCTTAGAACAGGGAATGGCAGAACTGGGAGGGACCTTAGAACAGGGAATGGTAGAGCTGGGAGGGACCTTAGAACAGGGAATGGCAGACCTGGGAGGGACCTTAGAACAAGGAATGGCAGGGCTGGGAGGGAGCTTAGAGAACAGTATATTAAAAGTGTAGAATGCCCAAGTTGGAGAGGACTTTCAAAGACCCATGTAATCAAAGTCTTTTGCCAGTCAGCAAGCATTTATTAAGGGCCTTGGGTGGGCCCAGCACTGTGCTAAACACTGGGGACACAAAGGCAAAAGAGAGACGCTGCCCTCCAGGAGCTCTCGGGGTAAGGGGGGAGATGCAGTGTTATAGATGGATGGAGGAGACAGAAGGCGGTCTCCGAGGAGGGTGGCCCACCCCCTAGGTGGACCTACAAAGCTTGCACCTTGCCTGATGTACTCTAATGCGCAGTGCAGTTGAATGGGGAGGCCAGGGCGGAGACCCCTTGTCCTGTACGTGGTGCCTCACGGTTAGGGGCAGCCCTTGGCCCACCCAAGGGACTCCCTCGGCTCTCTCTGGTTCCGCCCCTCTCATGCCCCAGTGCTTCACTGTGATACTGCCAGGGAGCAAACTGTAACAATACTCCAGCTTCCCTGCTCTTCTCTGTTGCCTTCCCCCTCAGACACAGGTTCGGAACTCAGCTGGGAAGCCAAGGCCCGGCTGAACCTTGGAGGCCTGAGTTCCTGCCTTCCCAGACCCTACAGAGCTCTGTCCAGGCTCCCTTCCCTCCCCCCACCTCAGCCTGTGTTTCTGGAACCAAGTCATGGGGAAAGAGCTCCTCCCCCCTGCGCCCCACCCTCCCTCCAGCCTTAACTAAACATCAGGAGTCAGTCAACATTTACTCTGTTTCTGCTCTCGTTGGAGGCCTGTCCTGAGTTGCTAGGGGTTGGGAGACAGAACAGCCAGGCATCGAGATCCGGGTAGTGTGACCCTGGGCAAGTCCCTTCCCCTCCTCGGTCCTCAGTCTCCTCATTGGCAAAATGAGATGAGAGGCATTTTGTGTACTCTTGTATTTAGGAAGCACTCATTAATGCACCATTCTGTGCCACATGGGGCTGGGTGAGCCAAAGAGCGCTTGCCCTCACAGTGTTCACACTCCAGGAAGGCCCACCGATCCCCAGTCTCCTTACCGGCTATGAGACTGCAGGTGGGGCATATCACCCCTCTGACTCTCAGTCTCTTTTTCCAGAATTCCCAACTGACCCTGCCTCCTCACTGGGCTGCTGGGAGTTTCTAGGCAGATGGCAGATGCAAAGGTCTTTGTGAAAGTCAGGAGCATCAGCTGTTACCATGGGGAGGTGCTTGGACCAGCCACCAGAGCTGGGTTTGAATCCTGACACTGGTATTTCCTATCCATGTGACCTTATGTGAGGAGCTTCACTTTCCTGGGCCTCAGTAAAGCAAGGGTCTTGGTCCCCTACAGAGCTTCATCGAGGATCTTAGGACTCTGAGAATACCTTCCAGCTAAAGTCAGGATGAGGGGTCCCAGTGAGCCCTAGAGGGATGCCCACACTCCGTGTGAGTGTGAGACAACCTTTCACATAACCCAGTGAGATGGAGGTGGACAGCCTCAATTGAAAAGAACGCTCCTAACAGCGGAAATATTTGCAGAGAAGGCTCCTGAAATTAGCCTCTAGGAGACTGAGCCCATGAGTTGAACCTGTGGGATCCAGGCCTTGGAGAACAGCCTTTGCCCACTGGCCTAATTAGGCAGGCAGCTGACAGTGGTGTTTCCCCTAATGAAGGCTGCACACTTGTTCATCTCTCCAGCCTCTTTTCCTTGGAAGCTGGTCCTGAGCTCTGCTTTTGCCCTCCTGGTCCCTCCCTGTGTGGGATGTTGGGGGCCGCCCCCAACTTGCTGTGGGCTGTGAAACCTGAGTCCCATGTGATATGGCCCAGGATGGCCGATGATGTCACATGGCCCTTCTTCGGATGCTTGCGATATGATATTGTAGGATGGATGGCTTCCCTGAAGGAAACTGGGCCATGGGTGGGGAATGGTTCGCCCCCTTACTTGGTTTCATGTGCTTTTGGGGAGAGGCCAGAGCAGTGCTCTGAAAATAGTCTTGGCTGGACACTGGGAGAAGGGAAGATTTCAGGCTTCGGGGGTACCTGGGAAAAGAACCCCCTTATCATGCAAGAGGCCTTTTTGCCTGAATTTTAAATGATAAGCATTTATTAAGCACCTACTATGTGCTGCAAAGTGCTGTACTCAGGGATGGGGAAAGAGCAGTAAAAAACACAGGAGACTTTGAGCTTCTGTGGAAAATGAAGGGATTTGGGGTAGGAGGGCTTGGGTTCAAATCCCTCTCTACCACTTAGTAAGTAAGCCCATATGACCTTAGACAAGTCCCTTCTCCCTGGGCCTTAGTCTTCTTATCTGAAAATGAGGTGATTGAGTTAAATGGTCCCTTCCAACTCTAAGTGTATAATCCAGGAGCAGTGTAGGCCCTATCCTGCAGGAGCTGACAGTCTAGCCATGGGGATGAAGCATGTATGCAGGTCAGTTTCCTCATCTGTAAAATGGGCTAGATGACCTCAGGTCCCTTCCAGGCTCTGAGTGACCTCTGGGCCTTTGCTCTCTCCCCTGAAAGATGAGGGCTCCACTTTTACAAATGAGGAAACTGAGGGCAAGGAAGTGACTTAGCCAAGGTCACACAGCTAGTGAATGGCAGGGCCTGGTCGTGACTTCAGCATCATTTGGGGGCTCACTGAGGGCCCCAGAACTCAGCCACTTCCCTGGTGCTCAGGGGGGCCGGCCGGTCAGTTTCCTCCCCCTCCCCCGCTCCCAAGCTCACCTCTTCCCGTTTGTGTCTTTGCCTGGCAGGGGGACCCCATTCCTGAGGAGATTTACGAGCTGCTCAGTCACCCTTCACTGCGCTCCATCAGTGACCTCCAGCACTTGCTGCGGATAGACTCCGTAGGTAAATCCAGTCTGCCTGAACGACCTGCCCCTTCCTCTCCCCTCCCCCGCTGCTGCCCAAGGTGCCACGTGACCTTGGACTGGCCATCGCCCCTCTTCTAAGCCTCAGTTTCCTCAGTGAGGAAGACTGTCTCCCCTCATCTCCTGCCTCTAAATCTATGACCCTCATAATTCAAGTTCCCTCACACAGTGGGGATGATGGCAGCCTGGCGCCAGCTTCCCCAGGAACCCAGTTTGGTGTAAGGGCTGGAGGGAGAAAGGGAGGAGCTGAGCTTGGGGGTAGGGAGTGGGGTGCCCAGTTTGTAGGTGGACAAAGCCATGAGATGGTTTGGGGGGGAGCTACTGCATTTGCTACCCGTGTGACCCGGGGCAAGTCACTTCCCCTTGGCAGACTTCAGAGTTTTTCCTCTCTTTAAAAAAAGAGGATATTAGACAGGGTGACGTCTCTCAGCTCTAACTCCTATCCAGGTGTGCTTGGAAGCTGCCGAGGGAGGGGATGGCATCTCTAGGTAGCATGGCCTCCCTGTCTCGGCTGGCCACTAGCCCAGTCTCCGAGGTCTCTTGGGGACACCTGGCTAAGCCCGAGGGCAATCCTGCCCCAGCCAGAGCCCAGATCTCAGGCACGTGCTCCCGGGCACACACGTGCCAGGGCCAGCGGGCTGGGTCAGGAATGTATTTATAAACTCGGGCTTCAGGGCAAATTCCATTCTATTCTAACCCCCCCCCCAGCTTCTCCCAGCCCCCAGCCCTCCTCTCTAGGGTTTTGTCTGTTTGTGGCTTTGTGATCCTTGCCGAGACACTATCTATGGGGGAACAGAATTTCCTCCCTTTGTTCCTTCTACCAGGCGGCCCACTGGCGTCCTCTCAAAGGCATTCTCGCTCCCTTTCAAACTGGCCCGCTCTTGGTGGGGGGGGTGGCAGGAGCGAGCGGGAGGGGGCACCAGCTGTGCTCACCTATTGTTTGCTGGGTCGAGGGGAGACAGGGGCTCCCCACCCAGCGGCGGTCTCCTGCAGCCCACCCTCAGCCCCGTGCCCTTGCAGCCCGGCCACACAATGGGGCAGCTTCCAAATTTAGAAGGCCTTCTGCTAGCAAGACATCCTCCACCCCCCCAGCCTCCTCCCGGCCTTCCCACAGCCCCTCTGCCCACCGCGCAGCTGAGAGAGGGCTGGCAGAATAGGGTGGAGGCCAGCGGGTGGCCGGAGGGGCAGCATCTCTAGCAAATTTATCTCGGCAGCTGGGAGCTATTTTGTTCCAATCCACCTAACCTCTGTAAGAGTATCTTTCCCTCCCGTCTGTCCACCTCTCTCCTTCTCCCGCGGCCCCCAACAGCCAGTGAAATTCTAAGTGAGGGAGGGGAAAAATGAAAGGAGACAGTTGGGTGGGGATAGACAGACAGACACTGTCGTGGGACTAATTGGGAGGACGGAAATACATCCAGCAGGAGCTTTTCTAAACCGGATTCCCCTGAGAGAGCAAGCCAGCTGCTGTAATCTTGGCCTTGAGGGACCTGGTTAGCTGGAGCCTATCGGGCCACACATGGCCAGAGGAAGGGCCAGAGGGAGAGCTGGGAAGGTGTGGGAGTGGGTCAGGAAGCCCAGGGCTCAGAGGCTTTGGAGCCAGAAGGGTCCTGGAACTTTGCGCAGCCCCCTCCTCTTACTAAGGCCCAGAGAAGGGGGTGACTCGCCTGTTGCCACCAGACCTTGGCATTTGAACTCAGATCATCCATAGGGGAGTCTGGCATGGTAGGGGTAGTGACCTAGCAGATTCTACCCTCTCCTCCCAGGCTTAGAAAGGCAGGAGGCTTGGAGCCCAGACATCTAGGCCCTTCTCTCCGAGCCTCAGGCTCTCCATCTGTAAAATGGGGGCGGTGGTCTTTGAAGCAGTCCTTTGGAAAGTACTTTGTAGACTGACACACTGTAGTAGAAGCAGCCCTTTAGTCCTTTGAACTTTCTAGTGCTTAGCAGGTTACTGCTCAGCAAAACAGAATGAGCCACAGGGTTGACCTACTCAACCCACAGGTTCTTCATTTACAACCTTTCCTTTATCAAGGGGACAAAAGCACTGACCCCCAATACTGATACCCACCCAGCCAACTCCCAGTCCAGGCCTCCCTGGGAAGACCCTTTGCCGGGAGAAATCTCCATCCTCAGACAGCCAGTGCCCAAGACTAAGGAGGGGCTGAAAACAAGAACACTACCCTGCCCTCTCCCCCACACCCAACTTCAGCTCCCCCCTGGGGATTCTGGGAATTTCTCCATTCAGCACTTCCTGTGGGAAAGCAGGGGTGGATGGGGGCACTGGAAACAAGTGAATGCTCAGGGTCCTTGCACCCGCCTGGCCTGGGGGACCGGAGGTTTCACTTACAGTAGCAGAGGGTAAGGGCTATTTTTAACTCCATTTCTATGGGTTCTGGCCAAAAATGTGACTCTCTGACAGAGGGTGGGGTTGGCAGCCCCAGGGGAAGAAGGCTTGACTCTCTGAAGCCTAGAACTGCTGCCTCCACCCCCTCTCAGACTTCCTTGCAAGACCCTTTCTGTCTTCCCACAATCCCGTTCAGGGATGGGGACTCATTTTGGGTAGAAGAGGATCCAGAGTTCCAGAGACCATCTAGTCCATGACTCTTATTTGATGGATGAGGAAACTGAGGCTCAGAGAGTAGCAAGCCCACACCCCCCAGTCCTAGTCAGTGCATTCTCTCTGCTCCCCCACAATGCATTGGTTGTACCTGATTGGTGAAACCAAGAACCAGGGCGGGACAATGGAGGTTCTTTTATCTCAGCCTCCCTGGGTGAGGTCCCCATCCCCAAACCTGATGGCCCCATGGCCACAGTCCTGATCCTGAAGCTGGTCCTTCTCTTGCAGAGGAGGATGTGGCAGAGCTGGACCAGAATATGACCCAGGCACGTTTTCCGAGTGAGCCGGTCATCCTGTCTCGTGAAAGGAGGAATGTGGGTAAGGAGGGAAGGGTGGCCACCTGGCCTGGGAAGATACCCGGGGAGAGACTGGATGAGCTGGGCAGAAGTCCTGCCAGCCCTGCTGAGTGGGAAGCTTGGTAGACACAGAATGATTCCCCCCTCCTGGGGAGTCTAAGGACCCGAATTCCAGCCTTGTCCCAGTTGCTTGCTGGTCATGGGACCTTGGCAAGGTCACTTTCCTTCTCTGGCTTCAGTTTTCCCAGTGAAGGGGCCAGAACAAATGACCCTGAGGTTCCTTCCAGCTCTTGATCTCATGGGGGAGGGGGATGGCGTTTGGGGACTATGCCATGGGGTGGTGAGAACCTCAGTCTGGACTCAGAAGGTCTTTCTGGACAAGTCACTTAACTTATCTGAGCTGCACCTCCCTGGGGTTGGGCTCCCAGGGACTCCCAGAGGCCCAGAAGGATTCTGTCTGACAGCTCCTTCGTCCTCCTCCCTAGCAGCTGTGACCGTGGCCGAGCCAGCCATGATTGCAGAGTGCAAGACGCGGACGGAGGTGTTTGAGATCTCCCGGCGCCTCATCGACCGTACCAACGCCAACTTCCTGGTGTGGCCCCCCTGCGTGGAGGTGCAGAGGTGTTCTGGGTGCTGTAACAATCGCAATGTCCAGTGCCGCCCCACCCAGGTGCAACTGAGGCATGTACAGGTGCGTGACGCCGGCCGTGCCCTGTCTGATGGGCGAGGGCTGGGCTGTGTGCACAGTATGCTCTTCCTTCTCTAGGTGGATAGGGCCCTGCAGAGAGAACCTTGGAGTGCCTGAGAGCTGGGTGACCCTGGACTTCTCTTGGCTTCAGCGTTCCTATCTTAGACTAAATGATCCTAAAGTTCCTCTCTGTCTCCACGTCCTATGGGGGTGTTATAGGGGCAGCTGGGTGACCCAGTGAATAGAGTCCTGGACCTGGAGTCAAAAAGACCTGAGTTCAAATCTGACCTCGCACCCTTACCAGCTATGTGACTCTTGGGCAACTTAATTAACTTCTGCTTGACTCAGTTTCCCCATCTGTAAAATGGGCCCCATTCCCAGGGTTGTTGTGAAGCTCAAATGGTATAATAATTGTAAAACACTTAGCCCAGTATATACTAAGTGCTTTATAAGTGTTAGCTATTATTACTATTCTAAAAAGGGAAAGGGACCAGGGAAATCCTTCTCCCTCCCTGAGATCTATGCTGCATAACATTAATGGTCCATGCATCCAATCAGTAAAGATTTATTACGGGCCTTCTGTGTGCTGTGCTGTTTCCTGCAGCAGGCGGTTCCTGAGCTGAGCTTTGAAGGAGGCTTAGAGTCTAACCTCTTCTTCTTCCTCCTCCCTGTTTGTGGCCTCCCTCCATCACTAGGCTTTCCTGGGCTGTTTCACTTTCCTTGTTAAAAGGGAGCTCAGTGGGTGTTAATGACCCTTTGAGTGACTCCATGCCCCCTCACCCCTTTCCTCAGTGTCCCTCTGTCATGTTCACCCTCACCCCACTGGAGGTGTTTACCAGCTGGAGTGTTCTCTGGGACAACCATTCCCTTCTCCCTGACGGATTTCCCCTCCAGCCATCTGGAAACAGGCACTTGCCAGCTGCCCAAACCCCTGACAAGTGGGCAACCCCACACTTCCTCGCAGACAGCCAGCTGCCCCATCCCTCACCCCCACAGCCAACCCCTGTGAGCTTGGCTGGCACTTGGGGCATCACGGGAGTGAGGATACTCACCATCTGCGTTTCAGAAGTGGCCATGCCTTTTCCTCTTCCTTAGGGGGTATTTGTACTGGAGCTGCTGGGCAGGCTTGTTTGATGGAAGAAGAAAAGAAAAGAGTTGAGGTTGGCTTCCCTGAGGAAGGAGGAAAGGGTCAGCACTGGAAGGTATGAAGTCTTCCCTGCTGTGTTCTTATTTCCATCAATCTCCTACAGGTCAGGAAGATAGAGATTGTGCGGAAGAAGCCGGCCTTTAAGAAGGCAACAGTGACCTTGGAGGACCATTTGGCCTGCAAGTGTGAGACGATAGCAGCTCCCCGGTCCTCGACCCGCAGTCCCGGGAGCACCCAGGGAAACCGAGGTACCAGACTCTGGGGAGCGCAGGAGGGCAGCCAGAGGTGCCCAGGGATGCCAGAGGCTGTGGGGCGGGGGGGAGATCCTCATAGACAGATGCCCTAATTCATTGCCAGTATCATCATCATGACCAAAGTCATGATCAATTTTGTCATTGTCACGACAACCAACATTTCTATAGCACTTTGAGATTTGCTAAACTTTATAAATATTATTCCATTTGATCCTCACAACAGTCCTGAAAAGTAAACTGAGGCAGACAGAGGTAAAGTGACTTGTCCAGGGCCACACAGCTAATAAATGTCCAAGGTTGGATTTGAACTCAGGTCTTCCTGACACCAGGTCCATCGCACCACTCAGCTGCCTTGACCCCCCTGGACCATAGGCAAAGTTACCCCCTTTATCTGGCCCTGCCCTCAGCCAACCCTCAGACCCCAAGATGGATTGGTAGAGTTGGAATTCAGTTTAGTTCCAGAACTTGGCATTTATTAAGGCCCTCATCTATGGAGAGAGAAGTGATAGGGGAGAAGTACAGAGAACTGGGACTTTGGAGTCAAAAGGACCTAAAGCAAATCACGGTATCGTTGGGCCTCAGTTTCCTCACTTGTAAAATGAAAGAACAAGGGGGCCTCCCAAAATTCAATGATCCTGTCAATCTGCTTCCTGCACAAATTGATGATGGGACTTTGGGTCCTTCTGGCCTCTCTGAGACCTGGTCTCCTCAGCTCTACAAAGGGGATTTTTTATAAGACTGCCTCTTGGTGGTCAGGGGGTGCGTAATGGATAGAGCGCTGGGCCCGGAATCAGGAAGACCATTCGCAAGTGCAGATCTGGCCTCAGATACTTCCTAGTTGGGTGACCCTGGGCAAGTCACGTCGTCCTGTTTGCCTCGGTCTCCTCATCTATAAAAATGAACTGGGGCAGAAAGTGGCAGACCACTACAGTGTCTCTACCCAGAGCACTCCAGGTGGGGTCACAGCAACCCCAAATTGGTGGTTAGGGTTAGATGAGTGATGCCTGTTGGGTGTGAGCACTTCAGGGGGGGAGAGATGAAGTGAGAGGAGGCAGAGGGCAGGGTTTTGAACCCCAGCCTGGGCCCTTATCCCCTTGTGGGGCCTCCAGCCCATTCCAGAGCTCCTCTCTAGAATGAAGAGGTTGGTTCCAATGGCCCCAGGGCCTAGTCCAGCTCTGGATCTCAGATCCTGGGAAATGTGGGGCTCGCTGACCTTTGCATCTTGTGTGTTTCGCTTTTCTGTGTTTGTGTTCCTTTCCCCAATAGAATGTAAGTTCCTTGAGGGCAGGAACTGTTTCTTTTTCATATGTGCTGCCCTATCTCCTAGCACAATCCTGGGCACACTGTAGGTGATCAATAAATGCTTGTTGAGTTGAATTAAATGAAGAAAGGAGCTGAACAGGCTGTCTCTTCTACCCTCTCTTCACCAGGGAGCCACTGTGAGACCTTGGTCTGCAAAGACACCACATTCTCTGTGTGTATGTGTGACATTCTTGAGGTTTCTTAAAATAAATTTGATAACTTTTATTTTTACATCACCTACATTTCCCAGTGTACTTCTCCCTCTGATAGTATCTTTGATTAAAAAAAAGAATAAAAAAGAGAAAAAAACAAAACGCACCGCTATTGCTTGGCCATTCCCCAATCAATGGGCGTCTCCTTTGTTTCCAATTCTTTGCTACCACAAAAGGGAGTGTTATAAATATTTTGGTATATATAGAGCCTTTCTATTTGTCACTGACCTCTTTGGGATATTTATCTGGCAGGTAGGGTATCTTTGGATCAGAGAGTATGGGTATTTTAGACACTTTCTTCAAGTAATTTCAGATTCCTTTCCAGAATGGTTAGAATAAATCTCAACTCCACCAACAAAGATAGAGTATAACTCCTGACCCTCCAGTCTCTCCAACATTCCTTGTTCCCTACTTGTATCATCTTTGCCAGTGTGCTGGGTTCAAGATGGAACCCAACAGTTGTTTTGATTTGCATTTGTCTTCTTATTAGTGATTTGAAGTATTCTTTCATATAGTTGTTGATAGTTTGCAATTCTTTTGAGAATTGTTTGTTCACATCCTTTGACCATTTATCTGTTGGGGAATGGCTTTTGTACTTGTATGTTTCCATTAATTGCCTATATATCTTGTATGTCAGACCCTTATCAGAGGGTATCTGATGAAAGTATCAGAGATACTTTCTGCAAAGATTTCTTTCCAGTCAACCCCTTGCCTTCATAGTTTTTAGTTGCATTGATTTTCTTCATGGAAAAGCTTTTTGAGTCCACATAAGCAAAAGTATATATTCTGCCTTTTGTAATCACCTCTAACCCGTGTTTCTATTTTTAAAAATTGCTTCCAACTACAGCTGTGAAAGGTACCTGATCTGACCTTTAAAATTTAGGTCATGTTTTCCTTTTGAGTTTGTTGTGCTGTAGGGTGTAAGATGTTGTTCTAACCCTAATTTTTCCCAGAATGCTATCCAGTTTTCCCAGAAATTCTTGTCACATAGGAAGCACTTTCCTATGCAATTCATATTTTGGGGGTCAAGTTCAATTATTTTTTATTCCTGCTCACAATCTATACTATGTAGAGATATCTATAGTTGCTTCTTCAGTCCTTTAGACCTGAGTAAAATAATAGGCTTTTTCGCTGTCCTTTTGAACAGTTGGGTCCACCCCAAACAAGGTGACAGTTCGGAGGGTTCGGATCCGACGGCCGCCCAAGGGGAAGCACCGAAAGTTCAAACACACCCATGACAAGACGGCCCTGAAGGAGAGCCTCGGCACATAGGGGACCCCCCCCCACCAGGGAAAGCATGATGGGCAGGTAATGGGAAAGGAGGTGGAACAGGGAAACGAGTCAGAAACCTCCCCAGTCCTTGCATGTTCCTGGGCACCTATACCCACTGACCCTTCCTTAGGGTTATTCCTAGCCAGAGAAATGGGTCAAAGAAGATGGAATAGTGGAAAAAGTGATGGGTTTGAGTCAACGACTGAGGGTTCAGATCCCAGCTCTGCCACTGACTTCCTGTGTGACCTTGACCCTTTTACTTCCCTTCCGTGGAGCCTCAGTTTTCTATGGTGTGAGGACAGATTAGTCACTGCCAATGGTCAGAAGACTGGAAAGTACTTTCCATGTAGTGGAAGGACCACTGGGTGTGGGGTCAGAGGACCTGGCATGTCAGGGGCCTGGAGTGGGCTGGGCTGGAGAGCCACATTTTGTGTTTTCTGCTTGGGGTCTCTGACCGCCATGTTCTTTTCTGTTTGGTTTCCAGGTTTATTTAATGTGTTTCTCGTATTGCCCCCATGGGGTTCTTGGAGTGAGAATATTGTTCTCCTTGTCTGTCCGTCTCGGTGGCCGATGCGGATGGCAAATGGTGCTTCCCCTGCCCCTGCCCCGGCCTTGCAGTGGATCTCCTGTCCCCCCCGGCTCAGCAGCCCTCTTGTCCTATGTGCCCAGCAGCTCCTGGGGCCCCCAAAGGCCATGAGCCCCCACTGCCACCCTTCTCACTGGCAATGGGGAGGAAAGGAAGAAATGGAGGACACCTGTGGCTAGAGGGGCCTCTTCTTCCATCCTGCCTTTCCTCCTGGAGGCCCTGCTTGGGTGATAGATGGGACACCCCCAGTAGGAGCCTGCGGGCTCCAATGGCTCCAAGCACTGGCCCACCAAGCCAGATTTTGCCCTGAGGATGGATAGCATTGGCCTGGCTACATGGCAGCCCAGAGGCTGAGTGTTATCCTGTGGCCCTGGACTGGTGGGGCTTCAGGCAAGAACCTTCTTCCTGTGTGCTCCACCACCTGCCAGCATCCAAGGCGCGCAGAGCTGGACAAGGCTGTTACTCTCCCTACGTCCTGCCCATCCCCTGCTCGGTTATTTCACTTTTTATGCACATATTTTTGGAACTGTGGTTTCTTCTGAAGCGGGTTTTGCTGTGGGAGAGCAGCCTGTGGTCAGTCATGCTGATGGGAGGTTCGCCTTCTGCTCCCCAGAGCTCTACGGTGGGCTGGAGACTGTTCTGTTGAGGGGAGCCGGACCCAGTCTGGCTATTTCCTTACCCCATCTCTCCTGCCTCACGCGCTGTCCCCCTCTTTATTTCTTCCTTCCTTCCCTTTCTCTGTTTTCATTTTCCTACATCTGGTCAGCCCCCACACTCCCCCAACCCCAGCCTGTTAACTCCTGGATGGAGCAGAAGAGGGGTGTTGGACACCTCCCGCCCCGCCCTGGAGGGGTGGGAAGGAGTGAAAGCCCCTAAGGAAGGGGAGGAGGTGTGGTGTGGTGGGGAGACCACCCAGTCAGGGGTCTGCTTCTGGCCTCTGTCATTAACACTCCCCATCCCAGCCTCATCCCAACCCTGTGACCTTACCCAAGTCCCTTCCACTCTCTCTGTCTTGGTTTCCTCATCTGTAAAATGAGGGAGTTGGACTAAATGGTCCCTAAGGTTCTGTCCAACTCTACAGAACATCCGTCCCTGAGCATCTCCTCTTGGGTCTCCTCTGGGGGCCTCCTTGAGAGAGAAAGTGACCTCATCTGCAGTTCCCAGAGGCTGCTGAGTCTTGGAGGAAGCCGGCCCTCTGGCCAGCTCCCGGGGTTTCATGGGGGAAGGCTTGCCTTCCCATCATTCACACCTTCTGCAACTCTTTCCCCTACTCAGAAACCCGCTTCCTTCAGTTTGTAAAGTTGGTGATTATATTTTTTTTTGGCTTTCTTTTATTTTTTAAATGTAAAATTAATTTATATTCTGTATTTAAAGTTGTAAAAAAAACAAACTATATGAAACAAAAGCAGATGAATCCACCAGTTCTGTCTCTGTCTGTCACCTTTGGGTCCTCCTCCCACCCTCCCTCCATCAGGGGGCTGTTGGCTGCCTTCCCCAAGGAGCCCTTTGTTCTGGGTCTCTCTGTCCCCAGCCCCAGCCCTAAAGGGGCATGGCCACTCTATTTACCTTTCCATTCTAGTCCCTAAAGTAGAGTCCTGGATTTGAGCTCAGGAGAGTCCTGGGTTGGATTCCAGGCTCTGCTGCTTAGCAGCTATGAAACCTTGGGTAAGTCACTTTGCCTATCTGGGCCTTAGTTTCCCCATCTGTAAAATGAGGGTATTGGACTAGCTTATCTCTAAAGCTCCTCCCAGTTCTAAATATTATACAAGGTAGTGTGGTGTGATAGAGGCTGGGAGATCTGGGTTCAAATCTAACCCTAGACACTCAAAAGCAGTATGACCCTGGATAAATCACTGCACCACTCTGAAGGGCAGTTACTTCATGTATCAAATGGGGATGATAGACCTCCCTACCAGAGTGGCTGTGAGACTCAGCCAGACCCCCGTTTTGTATCTCTCTGCTGCTGGGAATGCTTTTATTTCCTATGGCATGGGGAGGAGAAGAGGGAGAGGGAGGGCCAGTCTGGGGTGAGCATTCCAACCCCAAGGTATGACCTGGCCCCGGGGCCCCAGCATGCTTAGCACAAGATAGGAACATCACTTACGGTCTATTGTATTTCTATTTATTTTCAACCTTTCTCAATTACATTTTAATCTGGTTCAACTCTCTTGGGAGTGTTGGCCATCTCTCTGCAGCCAGGTCCAGAAGTTAGCCAGCTCCTGCTTGAATGCTTCCAAGGCTGCAGAGCTCATTACCTAAAAGGGCCACCCATTCTTCTTCTTTTTTTTTTTAAGCAATTGGGGTTAAGTAACTTGCTCAAGGTTACACGGCCAGGTGTTTCTGGGTGGGTGCTGAGCGTCTGAGCCCGGGATTCGATCTCCAGGTCTTCTCAACACTGGAGCCGGTGCTCTTACTCGCTGTGCTACCTGGCCGCCCCGCCACCCATTCTTCTGTTGGGCAGCTCTGATTGTTAGGACATGGGACTGAA
The DNA here is from genome assembly GCF_028583685.1 of Petaurus breviceps papuanus. Classification (NCBI taxonomy): domain Eukaryota; kingdom Metazoa; phylum Chordata; class Mammalia; order Diprotodontia; family Petauridae; genus Petaurus; species Petaurus breviceps. The sequence continues at coordinate 195,550 of NW_027186376.1, read as the reverse complement.
ATCCAGTACCCTGTGACCAACAAGCTTCGCCGTCTTTGTGCCTGACGCTGTGCTAAGGCTTGGTGATGAAAAGAGAGGTAAAACCTTCCTACCCTCAAGAAACTTCTATTCCAATGGGGGGGAAGCATGCAGGTAACTAGATACCCACACAATGGATACTGGACAAATCAGAGATAATCCCAAGTGAACGAGGGTTGAGGGAGGCCTTATTCTGAACCTAAATCTGGGAAAGGCAGGTGGGATTTTCAATGGGGCTTGAGGGAAGCCAGGAGTCAGAGCCAAAGAGAGAGACACCGGGACAAGCCATTGCAAAGACATGGAGTGTCCTATCCAAAGAATGGTGGGAAGGCCACGTCACTGACCCTAACAGAATCCTCAAGGCATTCACTGCAGATTTCCATTGAGATCCTCAATCTAGAGCTAGAAGTTGGAAACTTAGAGGTTCCTTCTCAGGTGGAAAGAATGGGAGGTTTGGATCTTTAGATTTGCCTTCGACTGTCTCCCCAGTGCCCAGCAAGGGAATGTGGGGCTTATCCCTAGTAGGCCTTTAATATTGAATTGAATTAACCTTGGACAGCTCACAGGAGAGCTAGATAGTGAAAGGGATGGAGTGACAGCCCCAGAGTCAGGAAGGCTCATCTTCCTGAGTTTTCAGATCTAGCTGGGTGATCCTGGGCAAGTCACTTCACCCTGTTTGCCTCAGTTTCCTCATCTGGAGAAGGAAATGGCAGACCACTTCAGGATCTTTGCCAAGAGAGCGCTAAAGGGGGTCACAAAGAGCCGAGCAGGACTGAATAACAATGCAAGTCATTCCCCTCTCAGAACCTACCCATAAAATAACTAGAAAATAGAATGTCTCTAATGTCCTTTCAGCTCTGATTCTATGAAGAGGGCAGGCAATGACTTCATTACTTTGGAAAACCAGATTCATTTCCTTTACCTCCATCAAGCAGGGCCAGAGACTGGCTGGGTTTCTTACTCTAAAATGAGGGGATTGGACCATATGACCTCCGAAGTTCCTCCACTTTCTAAATCCATGAGCCCTAGAACCTGTGGGGGCGTCAGGAAGTTCAGAAACTGCTCAGGTCTCAGTTTCCTCAACTCTGCCATGTGCCTGAAGAGTAATAGTTCAGACTCTGGCCGACAGGGACCTGGTTGGCCGGATTTCCAGGGATATATTTAGATAAATAAGATCTGGGACCTGGCCCACCCCATCTCTAGGGAAATCTCAATTTCCACCTTTGTGGAGAGTAGGAAGAGGGCCTGGGGGGCGGGGGCGGTCTAGATTCTAGCTCAGGAATCCAGAGGGGTCTGACCAGAGCAGAGAACAATAGGAAGGTCTTCTCCATTTCTCTGCACATTAAGCTTCTGTTCATCCAGGCTGAGGTCACCTTCAAGCCCATGGCACTCTGCCCCAGCAGCCACTCCCACCCTCATTCTCCACCCCACTGGCTGTATTGTAGGTCCAGATGTCAGGATCTCCTCTACCTCTCCTCCCCTCCCCCAGGTAGACCAAGATGGGGTGAGTGGGTGGGAAGAGCAAGGATTCCAAGGACATTCTGGGCAGCAAGAAAAATGGCTAAGGTCTGGAGGGTCAATGGTTGAAGTCTTGGATTCCGCTGATTTTGAAATTTATCAATATCTTTTGGTTTTGTGTCACCTTTACTTTCAACTATATCACCGGGTGCCCCCTCCCAGGAAGCCATTCTTTGTAACAAAAAAATAAAAAGGGAAAGTCTGGGGGAAGCAGTCCATGAAAACCAACGGACACATTGATGGCATTCTGCCCCTGTAATCCTCCACCTCTCTGATTGTCTCTTCCCTTGGAGCATCCTAAGGTCAATTTTAATGCAATTCAACAAAGATTTAAGTGCCTCCAATGTGGAAGGAATCCTGCTAGGTGCTGGAAACAAGCCAAGAATGAGTCTTGCTTGTGAAAGGATTCTAGAAAAGCCCCTGGGGTTAGGACAGGGCAGAATAAGATCCCCAATAAGGTCTGAGCTCTCCAGCTCAAAGAGGTGGAGGGGAGGGAGCAAAGGAGGAATCCAGACAAAATACTACAGAAAACACTGGAGGAGGGAGAAGACATTTTCCCTGGATAGGGGGGTGAGAAAATAGGATCCTCCTGGACTGTGGAGTCCAAGCCCTCCTTGGACAGAGGAAGTGAGGCTCAGGGAGACAGAGAAGGCTTTGTGCAGAAACTGCTACCTAGCTGGATCCTGAAGGAAGGAACTGACTTCCAGAGAGGTAGGGGATTAAGCCAAGTACAAAAACAAAAACATCCCTGTCTTCAAAGGATTATATACTACAGGAAGATATGCAGAGAGAAGTCAGTCAACAAACATTAAGCACCTACTATATACAGAGAGGATAGAAAGGTGGTGGCAAAGCCAGGAAGATCTGGGTTCCAATCCAGCCTCTGACATGTATTGTCTGTGGTGCTCTATGGGCAACGCACTACCATTCCGTGCTCTAAGTAGCGCAAGATGATAAATTCCAGAGAAGATGCCTATTTGCGTTGATAAAGGGAGTTTCCTCATGGCAGGCAGGTTCGGTCACTGGCTCTAGCCCTTTCCCTCAAGGAGCTCACCGTGTATTTAATGAGAGGGGAGTGTTGGGGAGCTTTGGTCCAAGGTTTGGCAGTCACAGGGAAGGGGTGTGAAGCCAAGGGGCAGTGGATCTCCATGCCCTTTCCCATTGCAATGAGAGCATTTATCTGACTATTGTCCCCCAACTAGGAGAAGAAAGGAATGGGGAAAGCTGGTGACTACAAAGCAGTTTGAGGAGAGACACAACACTGACGCTGTGAAGGGCAGTGAGGGAGAGATCCTGGCAGCCTTCACAGAGGGGGCAGCACCGGAGCCGAGACTCAGAGGGAATTCAGAGTGAAGAGAGGGTAGGGAGGAAGAAGGTGCCAAGCATTCGGGACAAGGTCCAAGGACATACCCAGGAAGACCTGGGCTCAGTAATGGCTCAGACACACACCACTGGGGTGACCCTGGGTGATCCTGGGCAGGGCATTGAACAGCCCCAGGCCTCATCATATCTAAAATGAAATGAGAAGTTTGGACCTAACATCCTCTGAGGCCATTGATCAAAGACTCCTGGGGTCCTTGTGTCTAAAATGAAGGGAGTGGACTAGATGTCCCCTAAGGCCCCTTCATGCTCTAAATATATGACTTTATGCCTCTATGCAGTATGTGACATATATGGAGAAGGAAATATCTATATCTATCTGTCTTTATATATATACAGAGAGAGAGAGAGAGAGAGAGACAGAGAGACAGAGAGAGAGAAGGAAATGGCAAACCACTCTAGTATCTTTGCAAGAAAACCCCAAATGGGGTCAGGAAGAGCGTGGCTGAAAAAGACTAAACAACAACACAACAATACATGAAGGGGATAAGGGTAAATAAGATTGATAGGGAAGCCTGGATCCAATTTTGATAAGCCTACAAGGCCACATCCTAAAGATAGTTGGGAGCCAAAGAGGATTCTGATCACTCCATGACTGATATGGCCAGACCTTAGGAAGCACCGATGCTGTTCTTTTTGGAAAGTTGTGTGGAGGACGGGTGGCATAGGGGAGATGCTGGAAAATAAGAAACCAATTAGGAGACAATCTTGATGGTCCAGATGAAAGTTCAAACTAGGGTAGTAGTTGTGTGAGTGTAGAAAAATGGAGAATGCAAGGGAAAAATTCCCAAGACAGACTCTGATTCAAGATGGGGAGCGAGAAAGAGGACAAGAGAAAAGGATGATTGCAAGATGACATACCTGGGGGGAAGGGGAGGGGGGACTGGGAAGGTGGTAACACTCTTGGCAGGAATAGGAAAGTGTGGAGGGGAGGGGATATATTTAAGAGAAATCTTCTGAATTTGAGATACAGCCAGGACGTCTTGGAGATGGTCAACAGGCAGTTAGTGACACAGTAACGGAACTCCAGAGACATGGGGGTTGGCCACTTCCTTCGTCCACATGATGGGCAACCCATCCCCAAACCCGATTCCTTTAACTGATGACTGTACACGCAGTCTTCTCTTCTTTTTCATTATTTTTTGGCATTGCTTCGGTTTATCTAAGTCCTTTCCAAAATGGGATGCCCAGAAAGTCAGATTCCATCTTCCTAACCAGCTGTCTCCATCCCCTTCTACCTTTCCCTTCCGAAGCTTTCATCAGCAGTGGTGATGAAAACACCACCTGTGTCCCTGGGGGCTACAGTTTTCTTGCCTAGGATGGAGTGATCTCATTATCTTTGTGGCTTGCCTTAATTTTTTTTAATGCCTTTTGTTTTTACATCACAATCATTTCCAGATATACACAACCTCTCCCTCAGTGCTCAAGAACAGGTATGGGCACACACACACACACACACAGAGCACCGTGTGCCTTCTCATGTAACAAAGCTAGAGTTAAGTACCACCAGCCAAGCTACAGCCGAGTCTGGAGTCTGTCAAGGCACGAAGTCCTCCAAGCTCATTGTCTCCTACTGCCCCGAGGAGAGGAAGGAGGTTCATTTCCTCATGTCTTTTCCAAGGCCAGGGCTGGTCATGATAATCCCACATGTTTCCTGTCTTTTTCCAGACAGGCCTACAAGTAGCTGTCTCTTATTTCTCAGACATCTATATGATTGGGACTGATCCTGAGTCCACCAGAGCCTGAGGACAGAAATCCAGGAAGGTCCTTCCCCTGACTCACATGGGACCAGCCATTTGCTTTCTCAGTGCTCTAAGACAACCCACCAACAAGATAGATAAGCTGCAGAGAAGGTGCTGATTTGTATTGGTGGAGGGAGCTTCCCCAGGGCTGTATTCATTCCTTAGTTGTCTAATCAATTAAGTCTAGCAGAGAACCTTGGCTACAAGGGCACACAGGTTCCTTTAAATGCATGTGGACAGCCTCATAGAAACATATGAACATTGATATATGTATGTTGTAGGGGTTTTTCCTACGTAGAATTTTTCATCATGGATTCTCTGGAGTTGTCTTGAATCATTGTATTGATCAGAATAGCCAAGTCACTAACAACTAATCATTGCACAATGTTGCCATTGCTATGTTCTGTACAATGTTTTTGGTTCTGCTCACTTTACTTTGTACCAGCTCATGTAAGTCTTCCCAGTTTTTTCTGAAAACATCCCAATCATATACCATAACTTGCTCAGTCATTCCTAATTGATGGGCACCACCTCAATTTCCAACTCTTTGCCACCAAAAAAAGAGCTGCTATTTTTGTACATGTGGGTCCTTTCCCTTTGATCTATTTGGGATTTAGACCTAGTAGTGATATTTCTGGGTCACAGGGTATGCACAATAGCCCTTTGGGCATAGTTCCAAATTGTTCTACAGAATGGTTGGATCTGTTCACAGTTCCACCAACAATGCATTAGTGTCTCTGTTTTTTCCACCCCTTTTTCTACATTCTCTTTTCCTGTCTTGTTAGCCAATCTGATAGGTGTGAAGTGATGTCTCTGACAGAGTCTTAGTGGACAATAAACTTGACACAAGTAAGAAGCCTAATGGGGCAATTTTAGGATCCTAGGAGCCTTGCTTTAGAGCCAAAAGGGACCTCATTTTACAGGGGATGAAACTGAGGCCCAGAGAGTTGAAGCAAACTGCCTGAAGGGATCTGGGGAGGAGCTTTCTCCATACTTAGTGAGGATGGACCTTGGACAACAGATATAGCAGTTTCCCTTCGCCCTAGACCTGGAGAATTTCTACACTGGTAGACCCAGCCAGAGTTGGTAACTCCATCAGAATTTGAGAAGCCAAGATCTCTGCTACTTCAGCATGAAACACAAGAGAGCAGATTTTGTATAAGAACTACTCTGATGATCAAAGGCAAAAAAGAGAGTGGAATGACTAGATGTCCAGTCCCTTTCATCTCCAAGATTCTATGGTACCTATAGGACCTAGAAAGATAGTTACACCAGTTTTCTTAATATGAGGGTGAGTGTATAAATTACATGGGACAGGAGTGTTGCAGCAGCAAGTACCCCAGCATACCCAGGGTGGCTGCCAACACAGGTTCTTAGATTTGCTTTTCTAAAGGAAAGCAACTCAAAATGGGTTAACAATCTTGCTTTAATCAAACATATGTAATATACCTAGTTCAGGGGGAAAAGGTCAGCAGCCTGAACTACAGAGAATACAAACAAGTTACAAGCAGACAGAGAAACAGATCAGCAGACAGGCTTCTAGCTGTCTGACCATTACATCTACACCTAGTCATTTATCAGAGAGGGAAGAAGCAACATCTGGGTTTTCAAAGCCCGGGGGCTCAACGGCTGCCCAGAGTCTCGTCTGGTCACATCACACAACTCTTCTCAAAGTGAGCCCCAAGACAAAATCTCACATCAGGGTATATATAGCCTTTTCCTGGCTCAGAGAATGTCACAACCCTCTTGACCCATTTCCCAATTATAAAGTATCCAGGTGTGGGCATTCCTGAAAAACAAGCCTCCCTACACAGGCTCCAGGTGGCCACATTTAGCCTATTAGGGGGCAGAGTATATTTTCAAATCAAGAAAGGTTCTCAGAGTCACTTAATCCTATCAAAGGGCCTAGGGGCAGGGAAGATCTTCAGATTCCTATTCCCATAACAAGTGTTTCCACATTATACCAATTCCTATGCATCTGGAACCTGCTTGGTCAAAAACCAAATAAACATGATTACTATTATTAATTAATTATTAAATTATAATATCCTTAGAAAGGGGATGATATCCGTGGGATCTCATTGGTTTAGAGAACTAAATGGGTGGAAAAAATGGCCCCCACCAGTCCCTTCAGAATGGACTAAATCAGTGGTATCAAATTCAAACAGAAATAAGTGCCATTAACCCATACATAAGGATCCCTCACGGCTATATATTGACTTAGAAAACCACACATTTATATATATATATATATATTTTTTTTTTATTAATACATTAGCACATTAAAATCAGATGAGAACCACACTGGAATCTGGTTCAGGACACACTTAGGAGTATGGTGGGCTGCCTGCCCAGATCTCTGGCCCAAGCACTTCGAGGTTAAAGGGACTTGCCCAGGTCCCACAGGCATATCACAAACAGGACTCATTTGAAGCCAGGCCTTCGGGGCTTTGAGGCAAGCTCTATTTCTTCCACCATGTAGTCATTTTTCTTATAGCTTCCTAAAGGTCTGTTGTGACAGACATATAGACACACGTCTGTATGACATACATACATCACTTCTCGGCATGAGCATCTTTCAACACACAACCTTAGAATGCTCAAGATGGAACCAGGAGACCTGCTTCTGAGCTTCATCTCTGACAATATGTGATCTCTGCTCTTGTCTCCCCAGCACCTGGCACACATCAGAGGCCCTTAATAGATGCTTGAATAATTGAATGGAATTGACCTCAGCTAAGTTACTTCTTCCATCCAGGCCTCAGATGCCTCATCCACAAAATAATTAATAACTACATTATTTCTAAGACTGGTTCCAACTCTAGAGCCTATGGTCCCAATCTTGTCTTTTTAGGCAGTGGGAAGGAATGTTGGTGTCTATGAATTAATTAATTGTTGGTGGCAGAGAGGTGGGAAGCAGCTATTTTTGATACTGGGACACTATAGGTCACTTTCGTTCCTGAATGATCTATGATGTGCCTTTGGCTAAGGGGGTGGGGAGATAATGAAATTATGGAGGCAGGAATCATGGGGGTGGGGGAAAACAAGAAGGACCCCTTCCTGTAAGCATCATATTCTTTAATCAGGAATAACCTGGTTCCATTGGCTGTTGTTAATCATAGCATCATAGAATTTTCTGAAAGGTACCTTTTTCTTTTACAGATGAGGAAACTGAGGTTCAGACTTGTCCAGGGTCACACAGCTAGCTAATTTGAGAGTCCAAACATATACAGAGCTTATAGTTTTCTTCTTTAGAACATTCGGACCAGGAGTCAGAAAGATCTGAAATGAAATTGGCCTCAGATTTTTACTGGCTTTGTGACCCTGGCCAAGTCATTTAACTTTTCTCAGCCTCGGTGTCCTCCTCTGTAAAACAGGAATGATAATAGGCCCTGCTCAGAGGGTTGTTGGGGAATCCATTGAGATAATATATGTGAAGTATTTTGCAAGCCTTTAAGTGTCCTGTTTTTCTCATTCTCTTCCTCATCCCCAAAGCCATCAGCACTTATGTCAATAACCCCATGATACTGAGGCCTTTCTAGTCCTCAGTTTACTCAGTGAGAAGGGCCTTCTCCTCCACATTTCAGCTACATGCCAATCTGGTCACATCCCAGGCTTTACCAACACTCAGAATTTCACTGCCTTTGAGACCTAGAACTTTGAAATACTATCTTCTAATGACAAACTCTCATCCTTCCACCTCTCCCAAACTTCCAGCTCATACTAATCTAAGTGGCCCAAACTTCTGTTCCAGGAATCATCTTGTGTTTGATTTGAAACTATTCATAATGAAGGTCAGAGCCCCCACCCACTGAATCTCCTCCCTTAGACCAGTCAGGATTTATCACATGACTTCATATCATAACCAGAACAATCCAATACTAAAATAGAAGGCATTGTGATATGGAGAAAATACATTAAAAGCAACATTCCGATGCATGTGGCCCCAAGGAAGCCACCTCACCTCCTCCCATTCCCCGGGGAGGGCAGGGTTTTGAGTCCAGCTCAGCCCCAGTCTGGAGTCAATGTAAGGAAGTCAGAAATGTGGGGATAACTACTTGCCCTTCAGATGACCCCCAAAAGGTGCTACATAGCTTGATATCTGGGTCACAGCTGCAATTCCACTCAGGATCATTTAGAGATCAGGAATTGGCCACTCAGGGCTCCCCACAAGGATGGAGGGATTGCCCAAGGATTTATTGCCCAAGATCTGGAAGAGCTAAAAACAAAGGCTGGATCTTAGAAAAGGAAAGTGAGTACAGATAAATGTAAAATTCTACACATTGGGTAAAAACAAAACAAAAAAGCAGCCCTAAACATACAAATACAGAATGGAGAGGATGACATATTTTGTGTGAAAAAGATCCAGGAGTATTAGTGGACTGCAAGCTTAATGTGTGACAATAATATGATACAGTATCCAAAAGAGCTACTCTGGTCTCGGGCTGAATAAAAGCATAGCTTGCAGAAAGTGAGGGCCATTCATAGATCACAGAATTTAGAGCCAAAAAGGACCTCGGAGACCGTGTGGTCCAATCCTTTCATCTGACAGAGGCAGAAATTGCAAAGTTGCCCTCAGTTAAGTCCCTTCCACTCACTGGGCCTCAGTTTCCCCACCTGTAAAATGAGAGCCTCTGAGGTTTCTTTCAGGTAGCTAGAAGGGGCCTCAGACCCCACCCAGTCCAACCCTGTTAATTATTTCCTCTTCATCTCTATAGATCTTGCTTTGTATCTATGTTTCCATGGGGTCTCCCCAGTTAAATGATAAGTTCCTTGAGGGCAGGAGCTGTCTTTGTGATTCTTTTTCTACCCCCAGCTTTGGCACATAGTAGTCATCTAATAGCTGCTTGTCAACTGACCCTCCTAATTTCCCTTCCTTTTTCTCTTCATTTTCCCTCTCTCCTCTTTCTCTTTCTTTTTCCTTTCTTCCTCATCCTCCTCCCCCCTCTTCATCTCTAATCTACAGAGCCCAAAGTTCTGGGGGAATGAAAACCATCGGGGTGGAACAGCAAGAGTCCAGAAGAGCTTCTTGGAAAAGGTGGGACGGCTCTGATCCGTGAAGGCTGAATGCGATCTGACATAAGGAGGAAGCATCCGAGGGTGTGGACAGGTTGCCTCGGGACCGCAGCACGGAGCAGGAGGAGATTCGGCTGGAGACTGGGGCAGGGCTAGACTGGGGGAGGGGCGGACTTTCTCCCGCAGACCTCCAGGAGGGAGGCGCACCTGCCTGGAGGACAGGTGGGGGTGCAGAAAGGAGCGCTGCGGCTCGGGACAAGGGCTGCTTGGAGTGGGGAGGCCAGGATGAGATCATGTCTGAACTCCTGGAAGAACCAGCCTTAGATAAACACCCGAGGAGGCTTCAGGATGCTAGATAGTGCTTTCTACTCCGGCGGGGACCCAGCCCTGGCGTGGCTGGGGTGGGGGGACACACAGGGGCATGCGACAGCATGTGCGTGTCTACGTGTGGCCTCTCGGCGTGTCTAGGTGCGCTTACATCTGTCTCCCCCACCTGGGAGTCCAGGATCCCTCTGTCACAATGGCACCTCCTGGGGTTTCATTCATTCTTTGTGACCCGGGTACAGAGCTCCATGACTGGCCCGGAGAAACGTAATGAAAGCTCGCTGAGTGACTGATCGCTTGCGTGCTTATGTCCCAGGGAATGTCGCTCAATATTCCAGCCCGTAGTGTGTGGATGTGGATATCTGTACACCGGTCACTGAGCTCGAGGAATCTGAGTGGGGGAGAGGCGTTTAGGAGCCATCCAGGGCCAGGGTTCTCTAAAGAACCCACTTTGGGTTCTGGACGGTGTCTGCCGAAGACCTCCAAGCATGAGGACCTTGCTCCCTCCCGAGGAGGCCCCTCCCACTTTGGGGCAGCTCATCATTTTACAGATAGGGAAACTGAGGGAAAGGGGCTTGCCTAAGGTCACACCGCTACTAAATTTGGGGAGGAAAAAAGCAGCACTTGATATGCCGGTCTTCTCTCGCTCTGTGGCAGCTTTAATGGTTAGGAAGTCTGTTTGTTTTCTGAAATCAAGCCGAAATCTGCTTCTCTCTCCAAGGCCTGCTCACTGCTTCTAGCTCTGCTCTCTGGAGCCAAGCT
>NW_027186376.1:173296-179790 GCF_028583685.1 Petaurus breviceps papuanus | reverse complement strand
CATACACATACACACAATCACATACATACTCACACAATACACATACACACTCACACACATACACACAATACACATACACACTCGCATATGCACACTCACACACATTCAGAGACACATGCATACTCACACTATACACATACACACTCACACACATAATAATATACATACACAATACACATACACACACAATATACATATGCACACTCAAACATATGAACACTCACACATATACTAACACACACTCTCACACACATACACACTCACACACATACACACACACTCTCACATACATACACACTCACACATATACAAACACACTCTCACACACATACACACTCACAATACACATGCACACTCACACACATGTTCACACACATACACACTCACATATATACACATACACACTCACACACATGCATACACACTCACACACATAATATACATACACAATACACATACACACAATATACATACGCACACTCAAACATATGAACACCCACACACATACAAACACACTCTCACACACTCATACACATACTCACACACATAATCACATACATACTCACACACATACACATACTAACACACATACACACATTTTCACACACATACACACATTCTCACACACACATACACACTCACACACATACACACACTCACACACATACACACTCACACATATACACACACTCACATAATACACACTCACACATATACTAACACACACTCTCACACACATACACAGTCATACACATACAAACACACTCTCACACACATACACAGTCATACACATACAAACACACTCACACACATACACACTCACACACAAACACACACTCTCTCACACGCTCACACATACATACACACATACACACACATGCCCCATTAGTGCAGGGGAGGCAACGTGAGACAGCTAATGTCACCTCTGCACCCTGTGTGAGCGGAAGCCCTCTGAACTTGAGATTCTCTCTGTAGAAATGGGGAGGATGGCCATAGCACTCCAGACACTTAGCTCATGAGGTCGCTGGGAGCATCAGATGAAAAGCTGGACAAACTTCGAGGGGCTTCAGAAACTGCAGGGGTTCTTCTTCACTGGCACCGATGACCTCAGTGACGAGGTGCCATGTTGGGTACCAGTCCTTGCTGGAGGAGGTCAGAGGAGAGAGAGGTCCAGAGGGGCTGGGGTACCAGGGAAGGAAAGCTACCTGGAGACTCTAGGAGCTGGACATTGCAGGAATGGGGGAAAGCCATCCCAAAGGCTAGGGAGCAACCTGGAGAAAGGGAGTACAATGGAAAGCAACGGAGAGGAGGGGAGGGGAGGGGAGAGGAGAGGAGGGGAAGGGAGGGAAGAGGAGGGGAGGGAAGAGGAGGGGAGGGGAGAGGATGGGAGGGGAGGGGAGGGGAACCTCAGGGGACTGAAGAGCAGTGGGGGCTTCCAATGGGCTGGGGGAAGAGGGTTGGCAAAGGGAAGATCGGCATTACTCTACCATCGCCATGGGCCTGCCTGCCTCTGTGACTCCCTTCCCTCTTCTCTTCCTTTGTCCTTTGATGCCGGTATTCACTCTTGGCTCCCCTTTCTTCCCTCTGCATCAGTTCATATAATTCTTCCCAGGTTTCATGATTTCCCTCTTCCCAATTTTCCATCACATTCCTATATGACGATTGGTTCAGCCATTCCCATACTGAAGGGGAGTTGATATTACTCAAGCACAGGTCTAACCATGTCCCTTCCCTACTGAAAAAGCTCTGGGCACTCCCAATGAGCTCTAGGATCCAACACAGACTCCTCTGATTGGCATTAAGAGACCTTCAAAATCTGCCTCCAGATGACTTTTATAGATTGCTTTTATATTACTAGTGCTGGGAAATATGTAACAACCAGCTTACCAGGAGGAAAAAATGCAAGCATGACATACTTTTAAGTTTAATTTGAATTATTCACATTTTCTCTATCACCTTCTTAAGTCTAGAAATCAACAAACAATCCATCAAGCCCTGATTTGGAGCATTTTTTAAAATTTCAGCCTTGGAAATGTTCACATTGCCAAGTTAACAATGAAAGCCAGTGTTCCCCTACACAGAGTTCTTTACACACTCTGGGCCAGCCAAACTGGCCCACTTAACTGAGGGTCATAGATTTCAAACAAGGGGCCTTAGAGGCTAGCACATCCAGCCTCCTCAGTCCACAGATAAGGAAACCACACTGAGAGCAGTGCCTGGCACATAGTAGGAGCTTAGTAAAAGTTTATTGAGTTGAATTGCCTGGAACATAGTAGGAGCTTAATAGAAGTTGGTTGAATTTCCCAGAAAGTCAATGTTTGTTGAATTAAATTGCCTGGCACATAGTAGGTGCTTGATAAAGGGTTTTGGAGTTGAATTGCCTGGAACATAGTAGGAGCTTAATGTTTACTGAAATGATGAGGAAACTGGAGTAGAGGGAAGTAATGTGACCTACTCAGAGTCACTTAGTAAGTATCCGAGGCAGAATTTGAACTCTGGTCTTCCTGACTCCAAACCCAGCACTCTACCCACAGCACCACCCAGATTTGCTGATTTCCACATGCTATGTCATCTTTCACCCAGGCTGCCCCGATTGCTGGGGGGCTCCTCTCAGGCCTCCCCTCCTCCTAACACCACGTACTTCCTTCCAGTCTCAGCAGGGGGGCCTCCCCATATCTCCCCAGCTGCCAATCTCTCTTCCTGGGGAATCACTTTGTATAGAGTTTGCATTCATTTCTCTGTGCATGTTGTTTTCCCCAGTAGACTGTAAGCACTTTGAGGGTAAGGCCTGCTTCTCTCATCCTTGCCTCTCTAATGCCCAGTCCTAGGCTGCTTGTTAAATGCCTGAGTGAGTCACTTGAATAGATGGGTCCTCATTGTTTCCAGACTTTGGCAGCCAGGCACTTATTGCCAATGTCAGAAGGGTTTAAGGTCTCCCTCCCAGGAGCTACATTCTCCTGAGAGGCCAAAGGCTTCAGGGATCAGGCAGCAGCAGGAGAATAACTGGGGTGTGGGGTAGGGTGCCAAAATGGTGTAATGGAAAGAGCCCCAGTCTAGGAGTCAAGAGACAGTTTAGCTAGCTGAGTGACCTTGGGCCAGTCACTTAACCTCTCTGAGTCTCGGTTTGCCATTCATAAAATAAGATTGGATGAGATGGTCTTTAAGGGCCCTTCCATCTTTTGAAAGTCCTATTTTACAAAATCGTATACTTTTAATTGCACTGTTTTCCACACCAAGAATGTTCCTTTCTCTTCCCCACCCCCAGAACCCTCATCCCTCTTCTGCTGTTGTCCCAACCATCCTTAGAGGTCCACAAAGCCTTCTTGGGTCCTCAGTTAATGATGGCCTTCAGGTGCTTCTTGGCTCTTACCATGGTTATTTCCCCTCTCTGGGCCTCAGTTTCCTTATGTAAGAGGGGTCTTCCATACCCCTTGACCCCAGTTAATGTAACCAACAAGATGGTCTGCACCTCAGTACCTTTATCAGTGAAAATAAAGTTTCCTTAATTAATTTAGAAAATCAAAGGATTAGTACATATAAATACAGTCTAGACATCTGAATCGACTAACAAATCAATCAATCAATCAAAGGCATAACTACCTGCAGATAAGTTCAATTCACTTTAGGAGGAGTGAAGTGCTTTCCATGCCTTGGCTGAAAACTGCAATATACTGTGATTGGTTGAAAGTAGATCACAGCTAGGCCCATGTGTCACCCAAAGTGTTCCACTCAACAGAGAACAGGGATAGGTGAGGCTAGTGTAATGGGCAGAGGGGAGAACAGGGAAGAGCTAGGGATGGAAAGTGCCAGCCTTCTCTTTGGGAAACACATTATCTTCATATTCATTCATTCACCATTCTTCATCATTCATTCTTCATTCATCATTCATCTTCCCTTTTTATTTTTAATTCACTATTTATTTTGAATATTTCATCCTTCATTGATCATTTCCTTTTTTATTTTCAATTCATTATTTATTTTTAACATTTCATTATTCATTTTTCCTTTTAATTTTAAATTTATTGATTCTTAACATTTCATCATTTATTTTTTATTTATCATTCCTTTTTCCTGTTTTATTTTTAACTTGTTATTTATTTTTTAACATTACATCACTCATTCATTTTTCCTTTTAATTTTTAATTTATTATTGATTCTTAACATTCCATCACTCAGTCTTCATTTATAAATTCATTCATTTACTCAGAGAGTATTCATTAAACACCTACAATATACCAGGCCCTGTTCTCCACACTGGAGAAAAAAAGATTTAAGATGGTGACTAGAACCCTGATTTCTCTGACCTAGGGAACTCCTAAGTAAGGAGACTCTACAGGTCAGCACCTTCTCAGGGGCACCTGTTAGTCTTAGAAGGTTGCCTGGACCACTGAAGAGTTAAGTGACTTGCTCAGGGTCACACAGCCAGGATGTATCTGAGACTAAGCCTGAAGCTGGACTTTCTGGCTTTGAGCCTGGCTTTCTGTTACCTCTCAGTGGTCCCTGCCCTCAAGGATCTTACATTCCACTTGGAAGAACATAAACACAGAAAAGAGACTAGAAACTGTATCCAAAAGAGAATACAGGGAAGAAGGAGGGTCAGGAAAAGGCCATCTTCATGTAGAAGATTGTAAGCAGCAGAGGCGAGGAGAGAGGGCTTTCCAGCCATGGGGTCCAGCTTGTGTAAAGGGCAGTTCTCCTGTATGGAGAATGGTGATGAGCCGGGATCAGGGGCTGGCCTAGGGGTCCTTCCTGAAATGGAATTGGGGCCCAGAACATCCTCTCTCCATCCTGCTCAGCTCGTAATCCAAGACCAGCCAGTTAGGCAGCAGAAGCAGCCACAGGCCCAGACAGTGAATTATCTGTTTCCACCCCTGCCCCCCAGGGACCCACAAGCAGATTCCGGGATCAGGACTTTCCATCCCTGGTAGGTACCCAGGCTGCTCTCCAGGCTCAGGGAGGACTGGGAGGCCTGGCCCGGCAGACAGTAGGTCATTGTCTGTCCCAGCTGTGACTAGATTCCTCAGCTGGAAGGACTGTCTGGGGCATGGGACCAGCTGGTGGTTGGGGAGAGGGGTCAAGGTGGGGGGAAGGATGGGGAATCCCCCAGTTGCTAAGGAACATGGCAGATTCTCACACTAGGGCCCCCCTCTTTCTCTCTGGATCCTGCTTCATCTCATATGTCCCTTCAGTGACCCTGGTTCATCCCCAAACCAGGTCCAGGGGGCAGGAGGGCCCAGGGTCCAGACCCTGGCCACAGACAAAGAACCCTTTGGCTACATGAGGGAGAGGCAGAAAGGCCGGGCTGTGAGTGGAAAGAGCTTAGGACCCAGAACTGGGAGATAAATCATCGACTCAGTTTGACAAACGGCCCACATGGTCCTGACTGTCCAAGCTGGTAGGGTTGCCAGTGATCACTGAGGCCAGTGCCCTCATCTGACAGAGGAGGAAACAAAGGCCCAGAAGGGGAAGGGGCTTGGCCAACAGAAGCAGATGAACCCGGGTTCAGATCTTGATTCAATTCAATCCACATCATCAGGAATTTATTTATTAAGCACCTACTGTGTGTCAAGGACTGCTTAGTTCTGGAGATACAGAAAAAAATGAAACACTCCTTGACCTCAAGGAGCTTACCCTAAAAGTCAGCAGTAGAAGTAACTTAGACATATGCAAGCAAAGTAGATTGAAAACAATGTCTTAGGGGAGGCATTAGGGGCCAGTGGGAGGGAGTGCCGGTCTCCGGAAAGGTCTCATGTTGGAGATGACGTTTGAACTGACCATTGAAGGAAACTAGGGGTCCTGGGGGACAGGGTGGGGGAGGGAGGATGGCACTGATTTAGCCCTTAGCTAGCAAGAAAAGTTCAAATACCAAGTTCCTCCTTTCTTCTCCAGGGCCTTTGCTCACGGCTACATACCCAGTGTGGCAATGAACATCAGTTTTTTGGGGGTGGGGCAGGCGGTGTCACTGTCCATGGGGCCTTAGGTCCCAAGGCCAAAGCGACAATCACCACCAGTGCATGCACTGGGGTTCTTGCCCCCAGATGCCCAAACTGTTAGGCCCATCTGTGGCAGAAGGGTTCTGGCACCAACAAGATGTGTGGCCTTGGCCAAGTCATTTCTCCTCTGGGTGGCACTTTCCCCATCTGCAAAATATGGGGTTAGACTAGAATGTCTCCAGATTCCCTCCCACCTCTAATTTTCTATGGACATGTATTTAGGGTTCATTTTGTCACTGTGAAGAATCCATAGGATTTGAACCTTGGCCCAAATCTCTGACCAACAGTGGTAGCTAAATGGTCCCCACCTTCAGATCCTCTACTTGGAAGTGGCCCTGAATTCTTTCTTTTTCTTTATTTTTTTCCTACTTTCTTTTTTTCCTTCCTTCTTTTTTTATCCTTCCTTCTTCCTTCCCCCTTCCTACCTTCCTTCCTTCTCTCTTTCTTCCTTTTTCCTTTTTTCTCTTTTCTTCCTTCCTTCTTTCCTCCTTCCTTCCTTCT
>NW_027186376.1:165976-173196 GCF_028583685.1 Petaurus breviceps papuanus | reverse complement strand
TCTCTCTCTCTCTCTCTCTCTCTCTCTCTCTCTCTCTCTCTCTCTTCATCTCATCAATGAATCTTCAACTCCACTCATCCCACCTCTCATCCCTGACCTGGCTCTTCCTATTCTGAATCTATATAATTCCTTCAGTTGGGGATAAAGCAGCCCAGACAATCTCTGTTCACCTGCCTGGACCACTGTATCTTGGTACCTAATCCTGGCATCCATTCCCCACTTTCCCTTCTGTCCCCTGTCTCCCCGTGCTGTAGCCCACAAAGTATGTTCTAGGTTTATTTACAAGGGAAAAGAGAAGGTACAGATGCAGAAATAACACATGGGCAGGGGGAAATTGGCCATTAGAAGTACAGATAAAGGAAAGCCACTCAGGCCCAGACTAGGCAATAAGATCCACCTGGATCTTGGCCCAAACTTCACCAGGAAGAGATGAGATGTAACCAGCCCATTTTGCCCTTAGAGGCAGAAAACCCTCTTTCTGCCCTCCCCCAAGGTCCCCAAGTCAACTTTAAAGACAAATTCAGTTGGGAGGGAGAGGAAGAGAAAGAAACCCAGAAGCCAATATGGCGGCCGAAGAGAGAAAGATGGGCACCACAAAGAGGTAAGGAGGTGGCAGCTTGATGTCTTAACTAATGCTTGCTAAATGGCTCATTTGTTTCAGTGCTAAGCCATGAGTGACAGCACCCTGGGGACAAGCCCCAGTTCCCCCACCCTTGTTACACAGCTTGGTCCATGGACCTCTTCCCGAGCCTGGGAGCCCCATGTTTCCCATGGGCCTAGCATTTCTATGGTGTTTTAAGGTTTACAAAGCAAATGGTCTCTTCTGATCCTCACAACAACTGTGGAAGATAGGTGCTGTCATTATTCCATTTTACAGATAGGGAAACTGAGGCAAGGAGTGCTTAAGTGACTTGCAGGGCTAATAGTTGTCTAAGAGTGGGACCAGGGATATGAGATCTTAGCTCTCCAGTTAGAAGGGACCATCAAGTCCTCTCACTTGACAGAGGAGGAAACTGAGGCCCAGAGAGGAGGAGTAAACTATCAAGGGTCCCACAATGCAGAAGTCTCAAAGCTAAGATTAGAGTTTGGATTCCAGATCTCATTCCTTTTCCTTTAGACTGAGAACAGAGCCTCCTTCCCTTTCCCTGCCCCCCTCAAAGGAAGACAGGGCAATGGACCATGCTGCAGAGCTGGAGGGAGCCTCAGAGTCCTCGTGCTCCAGCCCCCTCCTTCTACAGAGCCCCAAACCAAAACCCAGAGAGGGGAAGTAATGTTCAAAGGCCACACAGTTAGTAAGTGTTGGAAGCAGAATTTGAACTTGGGCCATTCGATTCCAAGCCAGTATTCTTAATCCTGGACCATATACCTTCTCATGACCTCAGAAACACCAAGGCACCCAACATTTATTAGAAGTCTGAAGGGCGGCAGAACAAGCCTTAGGAGAAAGAAGAGTGGGCAGCAACTTAAGGCCCTCCCTCAACGGGCAGGTGCTGATTGACATTGGTAAAGGGAACTTCCTCACTGGGAGGTCCCTAAACCAAAGTCCCAAGTTTAGTCTGAAAAAGAATGAAATTCTGGGGTTAAAATGGGAATAATGGAACAGGGCCTGCCCTCAGGGAGTTTACTGTCTAGCAGAGAAGATACCATATAGGCAGGTCACGCCCAAAGGGCACGTCTGGGCACCCCCTTTCCTTACAGTTATCAGAAGCCAAGGGGCCTTGGGTCAGAAAGAGGCTCAGGCTAGGGCAGGGTCATGGCTGTCTGCATTGGGAGAAAGAGAGAAAGAGAGAGAAAAGCTTGGGGGACAGCTTATGGCCTCTTCAGGTTTGGGGGGGCTCCCAGCTGCTAGGAGGAGCCAAAGGCGGGGCAAGACTCACAAAAATCCCACAGCCCCTGGAGCCTCCGGGTTTGGAGGAAATGTGATTGAATGTGTATTGTGTTAGGAGGCAAAAACACAGCTCTCTGGCCTGAGTCCAGGCCAGGCTGGCTTGGAACTCTCTGCCTTTGTTTGGTATTTTGGCTTTTTTTTTTCCTCTCTCTTTGGGCTAATTGTTCTCATTAAGTCTTTTTGTTCTGTTTTGTTTCCTTGGCTGACAATGCTGCCCGCCTGGTGGCCACTTTGGGCTGCTTCCTGTGTTTGGACCCGAAGCCGAGAAGGCCTGGTCACTAGGCCTCGCTTCCTGTGTAGAGACAATTGCCTTGGTAACAACACAGCTCGGTCTGACTGAGGCTGAGCTGGGGGCGGAGGGGCTTACATCACCAGGAAGGGGGCCCCCAGCTCTTCCATGGCCTTGACAGGCACAGGGAAAGAAAAGGCTGGAACCCTGAAGAGTACAGGCCAGAGGATGGTGTAAGGGGCAGGGGGAACCAGGGGGCGGACTGAGGGGCCAGACTCAGAGTGGAAATGCTCCTGCATATATGAGAGGTGACTCACCAGCTTGTTGAGAGGGAAAAAAAAAATTCCAATCACATTCTTTCGGGGAGGTAAACAAGGTCACTGAATGATCCCAAGATCCTGTTTACCTGACCCTTGGACCCCTGGGACCCCGGGAGGCTGAGCTGCTGGGGACACATACTTCGGGGAACAAGGACCCACTGGAGCCAGACGCTGAGAGGCCTGGAGTCTGGGAGTGGGCAGTGCTGACCTTTTGTCACTGCCTGGAGGCCTTGGGCATGATGAATGGCTCCCCTACCCACCCCACCCCCTAGAACCAACAAACTACAACCATTTGCCTGGAAGCCTTCTCCCCGAAGACCAAGAAATCCCTAAGGATAGAAGCTGTGTCTCCCTCCTCAAACCAGAGGCTCCTTAGGGCCAGGTGCGGCTTCTTTCTGCACAGAGCTATAGCAAGGACGGGGTGACTCAGACTCGTCCCCAGGGCACTAAAATTTAGAAGGTGCTGACATCATTCAAAGTCCTTTCAGAAGCTATGAACAGCAGAACTTCCAACTTTGAAAGGCTAATTAGAAAGAGAAATTACCAGGTGGGACTCTGGAATTAACGGCTTCTCCCAAGCTCCCTCCCTCCTCGATAGCCATTCATGGCAGTGTCTGGGGACCCTTCCTGCCTATGCTCCAGGCACAGAACTCCCTAATCGGGCCTCTGACTCAGGGGTCGCCTTGAATACAGGACCACATCTCTGCAGTCAGCCCAGCTTCATAATAGCTAAAGGCAGGATTCCCTGCCAGGGAGGCTAAAGGCCAGGGAGAGGAAGGGGAAGATCAGACCCAAACCCACCCAAATGGGTTGAGTTTGTGCTAAGGGGACCCGTCTGGGGCTCTTGGCCCAGGGGCCTCCCTTCTCTGCCTGGTCAGGATCCCAAGCTAAGGGGCAATCTTTGGTTCTGTCCCCCTAAATCCCCCCACAGACCTAGAGTCTGAAGTCCACAGGACCAGACTCTGAGGTTTGGGATGGCTCCTCCCCCGATGCTCTCCCATTCCAGGATGAAGGGTCTTTACTCCTGACTCCACAGAGAGCAAAAATACCATCAGCCCCTTCCCTCCATCTAAGGTTTAGGGCAGGGGTGGGGAAAGGCTGGGGAGGGCACTTAAGCCTGCACTTAACTCCTGTCAGAGCAGTAATAACTGCCCCAATTCAGCACCATTTCCCCTCCTCCCCCATGACCTCACTGCCACCCTCACCCTGGGCTAGACTCTTTTAGTCTCCCAAGACAATTATGAGCTCACCTAATAACTCACCTATGTTCCTGGAAAAGGGTTAGAGGAGACTTCTCATTGCCTGGGCTCACACCCCTCCTGGGAAAGCCATCCACTTTCTTTTGGGCCTTCTGGAGACAACGTCCTTACTTCTGCTGCCTACCCCTGATGAGTGGTTCTTAAGTGAGGAAATCTTGGGCTAGGGACGAAGGGAGGATGTTGCTCCAACATGTGGGTAATGGGAAGAAACTTTGAAGAAGGTGGGGCGGCTGCCCTCTCTGCCAGCCGGGAAGACGGACCTGCCTTTGGCTCAGCCTTAATCCAAATAGGACCTGCATTTAGGCTCCCTTCCTCACCTACACCCATGCAAACCTACCACAAGTTATATGTTGGAGGGCCTCAGCTCAACGGAAGGACAAAAAGAGAGCTTTTCTACTAGATTGTCTTGTAAGGAGGAGAGCTTCCCGAAGGCGGAGGTATTCAAGCAGGACTTACCTGACCATGTGTCAGGGATAAGGTGGAGGAGATTCTTACCCCAGCTGGGTAGACAATCTGCCTATAAGGTCTCTTCTAGTTCTTTTATTTTCTTTTTGGAGGGTAATTGGGGTTAAGTGACTTGCCCAAAGTCACATGGCTAGTAATTGTGTCAGGTGTCTGAGGCTGGATTTGAACTCAGATCCTCCTGATTCCAGGACCAGTGTTCTATTCACTGCACCACCTAGCTGCTCCAGTCTCTTCCAGTTCTAACCTTGAGATTTAAAATTCTGTGATATTGAGCTCTCATGAATTTAAGATTTTAGGATTCTGAAATTCTAGGAAACAAGCATGCTAATATCAGGACTCCACCATTCTGTGAAGGGCCTGTTCCTCACCCAGGTGCCAGCCAGGCCCAACTCTGTGGTCCTTTCTGCTCACACTGGCTCAGTACCATAGAAGAAGCCCCGAGGGGCCAGGGGAGAAGTCACCAGCTGCCTCTTCCCACCCCCCAGACAGACAGACTCTCCCTAATATTTGGAGGGGTCCATGGCTGTGCCCATCCCCCTCTACCACTACCAAGCTTTCCCATAACTAGGGTGGACTTGAATCTCTTTGTATTGGGAATATCCTGTCCTCTCTTGGGCTGGGAGGAGCATGGAGGGGAAGGGGGGGGGGACTGGAGGGAGGAAGAGTGAAGGGGAGGACACAGCAGAGACACATTCCTGGAATTCTTGGCAGGTTGCCCATCCAGCTGCCTTGGCGCTGCCCGGGGCACCTGGCCTGGCGCCCTCCCCCACTCCCATGGAGGAAGGCTCTTCTCTTGGTTTAGGGTTCCAGCGCTCCCTCTGGGCCTTTCCCATCCCAAATCTTAAACAGAGGCTCAGTAGGGGCCTGGCTGAGTTTAGTCAGAATCAGTGGGTTCCTGATTTCAGCCCAACTCTTAGGGGGGTTGTCCCCTCCATTCAAGGCAACCTCAACCAAATGATCTATGTCTGTCATCGAGATTCCAGGATCTCTCCCATTTCTCCAGCCCTTGAAGGTCTACAAAGTGCTTTCCTCCTGTGGTAGCAGACAGGTGGAAGAAGGTTAAGGAGGCTAATGAGCCCCATTTTACAGATTAGAAGACTGAGGACCAAAGAGGTCAGAATGAGCAAATGTTGAAGGTAGGACTCAAACTAAGGGTTTTTCCAGGACTCCAGGGGAATGAATTGATTGGGAAATCACCATTGCCCATGGGGAGGGGCAGGCTAAGTGGTCCGAGGCTCCATACCATCACTGCCCTCCTGGAGCTTCCCAGTTATAAGGAGATAAGACACAAACTCAGAAAACTAATGCAATAGTAATATTAGCAGATGCTTTCATGTTTAGTCACTCAGCATTTATTAAGTGCCAACTATGTTCCAGGCAGTGTGCTAAGCTCTGAGGATGCACAGGAAGACAAAAACCCCTCACCCTCCGGGTGGTACAAACAAGCAGGGACAGACAGATTGGAGTGGAGAGAATCTCTGGGGGGAAGGCACCAGAGCTAAGAAGGATTGGGGAAGGTTTCCTGGAGAAGGTGGGGGTTTGGGGGTGGGGGTGGCTAGGATAG
This sequence comes from Petaurus breviceps papuanus, assembly GCF_028583685.1. Lineage (NCBI taxonomy): Eukaryota > Metazoa > Chordata > Mammalia > Diprotodontia > Petauridae > Petaurus > Petaurus breviceps. The sequence goes on along the minus strand of NW_027186376.1, from coordinate 167,471 downwards.
AGTGTGTGCTGGATAGAGCACTGTGGAATCACGAGGACCTGAATTCAAATTTGACTGGAGACATTTACTAGCTGTGTGACCCTGGGCAAGTAACTTGATTTCAGTGAGAGAGAGAGAGAGAGAGAGAGAGAGAGAGAGAGAGAGAGAGAGAGAGAGAGAGAGAGAGAGAGAGAGAGAGAAGAGGGGGAGTAGAAGAAGAAGAAGATGATGATGATCAGGAGGAGGAAGAGGAGGAAGACATGTTTGCTGGGACTTGAAGCCAGAGAAGCCAGGAGGCTGAGATGAGGAAGGAGGACATCCCAGTTATGGGGATGGGGGGACACCCCGTGAAAATGCTCCATTTGGTCCAGTCTCTAGGTCACACCAGAGAAGTAAGTGCTCATTTGATAGGAATGGGAAGCTGACTAATGATTTTTTTTTAAATTTGAGAATAATTTTGAGAAATGATACAAATAACATTAGTACAATATGTACAAATGTACGTTTGTCATAACACAGATGGGAAAGGACAAAGTCGAAGCACACCCGCCACCTTGATGGAGTAAGCCGTCTCAGGGAGCGTGGGCACTGTCTCCGGGCTTCCTGGAAATCTGTCTCCCTGGTCCTTCCACTCATTGTTCTTACATTTGCCCTGTGGGACAACTCAGAGAGCTGAGGACTCCCCTATTCCTTCCTGCTAAGTGCTTTGAGATCCTCAGAGGAAAAGCCCCAGGGGAATCCCTAGCATTTGTGCTGGTCTGGGTAGGAATAGTCCAGGCCTGTCTTGGGGGGAAGGAAGGCGTTTCATTTGTTCATTTCCAGGAATGGCAACAGGGTCCCAGACACTTCCAGTCCTTTCAAACTGTAACTCTGTTCTTTACTGACTGTGTGACCCTGGCCAAGTCCCTGTTTGCCTCAGTTTCCTCATTTATAGAATGAACTGAAGGAAATGGACAACCACTGCAGTGTCTCTGCCAAGAAAACCCCATGAGGGGTCACAAAGAGTCAGACCCATCGGAAACGACTGACTGAACATCATGTGCTGGTCTCTGTGCTAATCCCTGTTGTTACAAATAGAAAAAAAGTAAAAACAATGTTTCTCCCCAAAGAACAGTATCTATTCTAACAGAGACAACACGGATGATTAGATAGATGATTAGGTAGGTAGGCAGGTAGGCAGGTAGGCAGGTAGATAGATAGGCAGGTGAGTGGATGGACGGGTGGATGGTTGGATGGATGGATGGTTGGATGGGTGGATGGATGGACGGATGGAGGGACAGAAAGACGGACAGACAGGTAGACAGACAGACAGATAGATGGATGGATGGATGGACAGATAGATGGACATATAGATGGACGGATAGATAGATGGATAGATAGATGGATGGATGGACAGATAGATGGATAGATGGATGGATGGATGTATAGAAAGATAGGCAGACAGACAGACCTAGATAGATAGATAGACAGATAGATAGATAGATAGATAGATAGATAGATAGATAGATAGATAGAT
>NW_027186376.1:161016-165966 GCF_028583685.1 Petaurus breviceps papuanus | reverse complement strand
GATAGATAGATAGATAGATAGATAGATAGATAGATAGATAGATAGATGGATGGATGGATGGATGGATGGATGGATGGATGGATGAATAGATAGAGGGAGAGAGAGATGACTAGATGGACAGATGAATAGACAAGTAGACAGACAGGTAAATAGATTATACATAGATAGAGGGAGGGAGGGAGAGAGATGACTAGATGAACAGATGGATAGACAAGCAGACAGGCAGACAGACAGACAGATAGAAAGATTGATAGATAGATAGATGGATGGATAGATGAATAGATAGAAGGAGAGAGATGACTAGATGGACAGATGGATAGACAAGCAGACAGACAGACAGGAAGACAGACAGACAGACAGACAGACAGACAGACAGACAGACAGACAGACAGACAGACAGACAGATAGATAGATAGATAGATAGATAGATAGATAGATAGATAGATAGATAGGTAGGTAGGTAGGTAGATAGGTAGATGGACGGATGGATGGATGTACAGACAGATGGATGGAAGGACGGATGGATGGATGGATAGGTGGATGGGAAGATAGACAAATAGGGAGATGAGAGATTCAACAGTTATTAGGCACTTACTGTGTTCCTGGCACTGCCCTAAGTACAAACACAAGCAAACCAGACAGTCCCTGCTCTTGACAGCTCATTGGGGGATCTGGGAAGGGAGGGGAGGAAGACCTCTAGCAGAGGCAGGGCTTCTGGTGAGGTAGAAACGAAGTTGAAGATTCTCCAGGGTGGGAAAGCTGATGCTGAGGAGGTAAAGGAGCCAGAAGAAGGAGGAGAGACAGGAGGGTGGTCCCATCGAGGAATTTTGGACTGAGATGTCCAAGAGAATAGTGATTGTGGTCAAAGGCCAATTGACTGCCATATCCTGTGCAGCAATGGGAGTGTTGAGGTGACACTTGTGTCCAGAACCAGAGGCACAAGAACGGGGTGGGGAAGGAAGAATTCCAGAGCACTGGCAGACACCAAGGTGGCCCAGCATACAGCATCTTGGTAGGTCTGGGTCTGACTAGTTTTGGAGAACTCATGATGATCAGGCCAGGGCTGAGGGTGAGAGCTGGCAAGCCTGGTGGGAAGGTGTCTGGAGAGTAGCCAGCTCTTGGCCAGTTTCCTTATCTGTAAAATGGGTGTGATAATTTCACAGGGCTGTTGGGAGGATTCAGTAAGTGTAAGGACACTTTCTAAGCATTCACATGGATGTCAGGTGTTATTATCAATCCCAGATTGATTTTATTCTAGTCCCTTCCCCTCTAGTCCAGCTTTTAGCACAATGTCTGGCACACAGTAGGTGCTTAATAAAAGTTTGTTGAATATTTGATTCGGTTCTTCAGCTCTTGAACAGGGCAGTTAAGTGGTGAGATAACACGAGAAATCAGCAGTCAGAAAGATGCAAGTTCAAATCCTACCCCAGACACACTAGCTGCATGACCCTGGGTGAATCACTTAACTGCTATCTGCTTCATTTTTCTCCTGGGCAAAATGGGGGATGATAATAGTATCTCTTTCATAGGGTCGTTGTAGGGATAAAATGAAATAACATGAAAAATGTTAGGCAAGCCTTAAGTCTCTATATAAATGCTACTATAGGGTATGTATATAACATATGGGTAGGTAGGGACACAGTAGATAGACCACCAAGCCTGGAGTTAGGAAGACTGAGTTCAAATACAGTCTCAGATACTCACTAGTTGTGTGACCCTGGGCAAGTCACTTCACCCTGTTTGCCTCAGTTTCCTCATCTGTAAAATGAGCTGGAGAAGGAAATGGCAAACTTTAAGCTTGCCAAGATAACCCCAACTGGAGTCATTGAAGAGTCAGACTGAAATGGCTGAACAACATTAATAATATATATACATATGCAAGAAGTTCAAGGTTAAGTTTAAAGTCCTGTCCTCAGAGTTCCTTACTCTAGAACTAGATCTGAGGCTGTACCACCCCTTCCAAAGAGATCCCTCCCACCCTGTTCTCTGGCTACATCTTCCCAGGGCCCTCACACCCTGCTAGTTCCCCTCCTATCTCCCCTTTGTTTAAATGACTTTCCATTCCCACCCTAGAGGACTCTCTGGGTTACTTCAGAGACAGCCCACTTGGAAAACAAAACCCCAAACCATTGTCACCTCTGCCCCACCCCCCTTCCTGGGTGTTTTCCATCTGTCCCTCAGACAGTCTACCATCCATCCAGCTGTCTGTCTGGGACAGTCAGAGGAAAAAGGGTAGGACCCCGCCCACCTCTATGTTGGTCTTGGTGCTGAGTGAGTACAGTAGGTCATTGTTCACTCTCCGCTAGGAAATCATTACCATTGTGTATTTCTGTGCCCCCAGGGCTGTCTGTTTTCATGACTGTATGTGTCAAACATTTTTCTATTGTTAGCCTGGGGTGATTGTGGATTCTGGAAAGGGACATTCCCTTGGGAGGGCCACAAAAGGATGAGTCATTGGAGAGCACCTGGGAATGGGGAGAAGGGAGCTGGTTCCTCGGACTTCCACCATCCCAGCACTCAGGCCACATCTGCCATCTTCGCCTCATCCATTTTAATCAGTATCAGATGAGTCCTCTTCATAATCAATTTTAGAGAAATCTCCTTCACATCATCAATACCAAACAACATTTGAGCTGGGGTGGGGAGGGAGGAGGGAGGTTATTAGAACATTACAAGATCCTTCCCATCATCTTTGGGGGGCTTGGATTTGTTCAGCTAGGCCCTAAAGGGCCAAACTAGGGGCAGTGGCCATGAAAGTGGCAGTAAGAGAATTGTAGACAGGCAGATTTGGGCTGGGTACAAGGTGAGAAATCCCTAACAGTCACATCAGCCCCCAAATGGAGGAGACTGCCCTGGATGTAGTGAGGGGGCCCTCTGTCACTCAGGGCCAGGTGGGCCAGAATCAGTTCCAAGACCATCCAGCATATGACTGGGTTAAGAGATGGGGCAGGGAGGGGTGGCTAGGTAGCACAGTGAGTAAGGTGCCGGCCGGGAATCAGGAGAACCCAAGTTTGGTTCAAGCCTCAGACACTTAACACCCACACACACACACAAAAACTAGTCGTGTAACCTTGGACAAGTTACTTAACCCCAATTGCCCTCCAAAAGGCAAAAAAAAAAAGAGAGATGGGGCAGGGACCCTCATCAGTGGTGCCCACTAAGGCCAACTGTGGTAACCTCAGCCCAAGATCAGAAGTCTGTTCTCTGTAACTCCTTCATTCTGTGCCCTTGGATTTTCTTTTGATGTGCTTTCTCCATTATGACAAAGGTAGGGTCAGAGCTGGAGACTGAAGAATAAGTAGAACATGGAATGTCAGAGTTAGAAGGGGCCTCAGAACAGGGAATATCAGGGGGGGAGGGGGTTTTGTCCCTGGAGGCAGAGCTAGTAAGGAGAAGAAGCGGACCCTGAGCTCAGGCTCCTGACTCCAAAGCCCACCCTCTTTCCCCTGCACTACAGGACCTCTCCTTTAGTCCCCCCTTCCCGTGTCCTGATCTCTTAGCTCCAGATCCTTTCCTACCCTCTAAATCCCCCTAAACTTGACACCTTTCCCCATCTGACCTCTGATTCCAGTAGGACTATTCCCTTTGTGTCTGGATTTCCTTGGTGCCAGTTCCTTATTGGACACTCTAGTCCCCTTCCTCCTCCACCCCTTAGCCCCACTCCCAGATGTCCCCAGAGAGATCTCCAACTGTGTGATAGGCCCCAGAAAGATATAACCTGACCTAATGAACTGACACCATCTGTTCAGCTGGTTGAAGACAGCCACTAGAATCTTCTTCCCAAGAGGAATCACTCCTCTGCTCAGATACCTTCAATACCTCTCCTTGCCAATGGGGGTCAAGTTCAACCTCCCAGACAGCATTCAAGACCTCTTCCACAACCTTTCCCTGAGCCACATCTTGAATCTTCATTCATTCCTGTTCCCTATTCATCCATTCGTTCAATAAACATTTATTAAATGCCTAATATATGTCAGGTATTATACAAAGTACTGGAGATACAAAAAGAGGCAAAAGATAGTCCCTGCACTCAAGGGACTTATATTCTAAAAGAGGAGACAACATGCAAACAAATATATACAAATGAGCTGTATACAGGATAAATGAGAGGTTATTAACAGAGGGAAGGCACTGGAATTAGGAAGGGTTGGAAAGACTTTCTGTAGGAGGGGGGATTTTAGTGGGGACATAAAGGAAGCCAGAGAGGTCAGCAGTTGGAGCCAAGGAATGGGAGACATCACGAATAAATGCCCAGAGTGTTTTGTTCATGGGCTGGTCAAAAGACCAGTGTCTCTGGATCAAGGAGTACATGTTGGGGAGTAAGATATAAAGAGACTGGAAAGGTAGGAGGGGTCCCAGTAATGAAGGGCTTTGAATGTGAAAGGGAGCAATTTGTATTTGCTACTGGAGGCAATTGGGAGTTATTAGAGTTTATAGTGGGGATGACATAATCAGACCTGCACTTTAAGAAAATCACTTTGGTAACTAAAAGGAGGATGGACTGGAGTACGGAGAGATTTGAGGCAGGTAGACTTACCAGCAGCCACTGCAATAGTCCAGGTGTGAGGTGATAAGGCCCTGCACCAGAGGGTTGGTAGTATCAGAGGAGAGAAAGGGGTGTATTGAGAGATGCTACAGAGGTAAAAAGGACAAGGGACACAGCAGAGGTGAAATGGATAAGATATGATGCAGAGGTGAAATGGGCAAGAGATGCTGCAGAGGTGAAATGGACAAGAGAGGATGCAGAAGTGAAATGGGCAAGAGATGCTGCAGAGGTGAAATGGGCAAGAGATGCTGCAGAGGTGAAATGGACAAGAGATGATGCAGAAGTGAAATGGACAAGAGATGCTGCAGAGGTGAAATGGGCAAGAGATGCTGCAGAGGTGAAATGGGCAAGAGAGGATGCAGAGGTGAAATGGACAAGAGAGGATGCAGAAGTGAAATGGGCAA